>NC_057714.1:113969-175474 GCF_004010195.1 Chiloscyllium plagiosum
TATATCAGCCAGAAACAACATGGTTTTGTTGTAGGGAAATCATGTTCAACCAATTGATCTTTTTGAATCAGTAACATGTGCTGTGATAAAGGGAACTGATGCACATGTTATACTTGGATTTCCATTTGATAAAATGCTATCAAAAGCTATTGTGCAAAATAAAGGCTCATAATGCAGGGGTTTCCTGGTTGGCAAAGTGTAATGAATGCTGTGCCATAGAAATCAGCGCGGGGCTTCAACTTTTTACAAATTATATAGATTACTTGGATGAAGGCACGGATACGGATGGAGGTATGGTTGTCACAGCTGATGAAAGTAAAATAGGCAGAAATGTGTACTAAAATAAAAACAGAGAATTGTTGATGCTGGAAATATGAAACACAAAGTGCTGGAGAAATTCAGCAGGTCTGACAGAATCTATAGAGAGATAAGCAAAGTTCAAGTTTTGAGTCCAGTGACCCTTAGAACAACACTTACTGTTTGCATTGTAGATAGAAATGTGTGTTGTAATGGGAATAAAGAAGGTTACTAAGTTGATTATAGCTGATATGTTTGTAACAACTCTACATTCCCACCTACTACTGACAACTTTTTACTGATAACCTAAGATATGTTAAGTGAGTGGAGAAAATTCAGACAAATGGAGTATAATATGGGAAAATGTGAAATCAATCATCGTAGCAGGAAGGATAGAAGAAAAGAATATTATCTAAATAGTGTGAGATTGCAGAGCTCTGAGGTGCAGAAGGACCTGGATGTTCAGGTACATGAATTACAAAATGCAGGTACAGCAAGTAATTAGGAAAGTTAACAGAATGTCATCATTTATTATGAGGGAAACAAATTCAAAAGTAGGTAGGTTATGATTCAATTGTAAGGACCTTTGTGAGCCCACATTTTGAGTACTGTGTATCATACTGGTCTTCTTATTTAAAGAAGTATGTAAATGCACTGAAAACAGTTCAGTGAAGGTTTAACTGGACTAATACCTGGAAAAGGTGGGATTGCCTTGTGAGGAAAGGTTGGACTGGTTGACTTGCATCTGCTGGAGTTTAAAATAGTTGCAGGAACCTTGATTGAAGAATATAAAATCCTGAGGAGGCTAGATATAATAGATGTTGAGAGAGGTTTCTTTTGTGGGATAAATCTCCCTTTAAAAGGAGTCACCCACTTAAGATGGAGATGAGGCAAAATGCTTCCTCTGAGGGTATATGTTTCGTGTCTTTGGAACATTATTTCTGAAAAGGTAGAGGAAGAAGAGTGTCAGTATTTTCTGGTTGTTAGGTGGATAAATTATTGGTAAGCAAGGGGATCAAAATGGCAGGTGGAAATGTGGAATTGAGGTTACAAACAGATCAGCAATGATCATTTTAAGTTAGCTTGAAGATCAAATGGCCTATGCCTGTTCCTAACTGGTATATTCATAACTGTAATAAGGGAGAATTTCTTCACTCAAATGGATGTAAACTTGTGGAGTTTTCTACTTGGGATGATTGTGATTGCACTATCAGTGAATGTCTTAAGGCTGAGATGCACAGATTTTTGGTGTCTCAGACAGTTAGGGATCTGGGGAGTGGATGGGAAAATGTGTTTGAAATTCAAGATCCTGCTGAATAGTAGAACATATTTGATGGTATCCTTCACATGGTCTTTTCCTGTTCCTTTATTCTTGTGTTCTTATTAGGATAGAAATAGCACATTTAAGTTTTTATATCATTGCTGTGATTCAATGAGATCATGGCTAATCTGTGGCATAAGTCTATATACCCACTATACTCCCTAATTGGCTTTTAAAAAGAAATGAATCTAACACCATTAGATTTAAAATGAACAATTTATTGAACATCTACTGTTTATAAAAAAGAGTTTGAAACTTCTCCCATCCTTTGGCAGGAGTTTTATGGAGTACAAAAGAGTGGGAAATATGGCACGAGGTGAAATATAAAAGTTCAATTTTCCCATGACGAGTTGATACGTTGAGATAAAGTCAGTTCTGTTTTTGTGGCATTGTGAGCATTACTTGACCTATGATAGGTTTATACTTGTAATATGTTTGTATGTTGTGAACACTGATCAACCATAAACTGTTCCAATCAAGTCCTACCCTCAGCATAAAGTCAGTGGTGCACAAGAATCTCTTGTGACTTCCATTTCACGATCATTTAATCATCTTCAGTTGGCTTTGTGCAAGCCATGTTGAACTGTGTGGCATAAGACAATGGGCAGTAAAATATTGTAACCTGGATGCAGAAAGGTGTAGTGGAAGGAAGGGCCTAAGGTCTATTGTGTAGTAGTCCTCTAAGGAGTAAAAGTGGTTGAGTCAAACAGGGATTGAAAGATGACTGAAGGACCTAAAGAGGGGGACAGGATGTCAATGCTATCAAATTTGGGATTCTGAGGATCAAATTGAGAGTGCAAAAGCAAACGCAACAGTCACAGTATAAGGAACAAGTTGTGCTCTGTCTGGGGTCAGGCCCAGGGTCAGTGTTGGATATTGTAAGATCTCAGGGAGTGGGTCATGGAACTGAAGAAAAGCGCAGAGGAGGATGATGCATGGTGAGGGTTCAGAGCCAAGTTGAGCATTGAGATTATCATAGGTTTGGTTACAGGGGGAGAGAGAGAGATCACATTCACAGGGAAAGCATCCGCGGTCACAGGAGAAGGCTTAAAGGTAACAGAGGGAAAAGGAAGGTTATACTGGGTAGGTCAAGCGTGATGAAGGTAAGAAGGTAGAAGGTTTTGAACATAGTGTGACTCACTGAAATTTCATGTTACTTTCATGGATTGTGGCTTGAAGTGGGTAGAAGATCATTTTGAATGGGTAGAGTTCATGGTGGGTGCAATTAGCCAATTAAAGGGATTCCCTAATAATTAATTCCGTGAATACGGTCCATGGAAGAGCATGTTCTCAAATCATCTTTACTCAATACCATAACTACAGGTCATGTTCATCATTTTCTGGCTACCTTGGGAAGAGGCCCTTCCTTCCACTATACCTTTCTGCATCCAAGTTACAATATTTTACTGCCCGTTGTCTTATGCCACACAATTCAACATGACTTGCACAAAGCCAACTGAAGTACAAGATGATTAAATGATCATGAAATGGAAGTCCCAAGAGATTCTTGAGCACCATTGACTTTATGCTGAGGGTAGGACTTACTGGAACAGTTTATGGTTAATCAGTGTTCATGGCATTCAAACATATAACAAGTATAAACCTATCACAGGAGAAGAGTTCTTGCTATCCAACAACAGAGGCTCCTTGGCCAATAACCACTAACATCAGAGGGGAAGATAAGGTTGGAAGCAGACACTTGGGAGAGGAACTAATGAAGATCAACACCGAGAGCTAAATGCATCGAGAGAATCCTAACTAAATACATCAAGGTGCCAAGGACATGTCTTGGGAAGTGATCACCAAGATTTGTTGGATTGTTATTCAAGATGTGCAGCCACATGGATTTGGTGGGAACTCCTTGCTAGTAGCCCTCAAGATTACAATTTCTATATCAATGGTGGTTTCCAATGTGAGGGGTAACATAATGTGGCATCTTCTAGGTTGTCACACATAGGTGTGTAAAGGAGGTAACTGATAGTCTGTTTAGTCGAGCCAGTGATTTTAATCACTTGACAATCGATGAGGACAACCAGACTGCAAGGTCTGCTGCATTCGCTGTCATTGATGGGCTTCCTCTCAGAAAAGGTATCATCAATTTCACTTGAGGTGATATTAGTTCTTTGGGACCAGCCAGTTGTATTTACGAAGCATGAGTTCATTCCAAGAACGTACAACAAAAGAATAATAATGCAGGTCTGTTTTTGTTTCTCAGGGAACTATCATATAACATATATTCTACAACTTTCAGCTCCAAGTACTTTTTGAAGCCCTAGCCCATTTTTATAGATGAATCTTCAGTGTCAAGGACTATCTCCTGTTTACATGGCTTTCTCAGAGAAGTAAGAAGAGCACTACAATCAAACCTTTGCGACTCCCAGGGCTGACAGTGATTAGACTATTAGTTTCTGGAAGCAAGCTGCAATACACACTCTAAGGGGTGTCACACAGTGGTCTGCTGTGTATTGCCCAAGCTGACCCAACAATGTAGATTTGCTATTCTCAAACCAGTGTTTGAAAAGGTATATGTTTTGAAAGCAAGTAACCTAACACCGTGGTAAGCATTGTGTAAGTGACTGTCTGAACAAGCGATAATTAAAGTTTGAATTGCAGATTATTTGAAGACTAGAGGGAGTCTGAATGCAGCTTTTATTGGAAGCAAAGAATTGATTGGTAACTAATCACAAGGCCATAGATCAATGGCAAAGATCCTTTACCTGCCACCAACTGTTGGTTCGTTTTTAAGTAACTGAACAGTTTGTAGCTGGGAGAGAGAAATGTTCAGTTTTACCACATCTTGGGAGTGACTTCTTTTTTCTCTGAGGTAAAAACTAACTTTAAATTTGAAGAAAAACAGTTTATCTTTTTGCAGCTGTTGTTATAAGTTGTGACTTTTAACTAATACATCAGAAATCTTTTATAAGTAAACCAGCCAACTGTGTCTCTTACCAACCTGTGGAAGCATCTGGAAATAGATGACTGAAGCAACATGCTGGCCAGCAGAAGAATCATAAAAATTATTTCAGCCACAGACCTGAGAACAATAACTACTAAACTGTCTTTCCAGTTTTTCCCCTTTGCCCTGTTTGTTTTTGGTTGTCTGTCTGTGTGCAAAGGGGAATTTATAATGGAATTAAAGTTTTAATTAGTACTGTTAGGTGCAAATGGTTTATAAGTATTTACCTGTAGCTAGAGTTCAAGTTCTTGTAATAAAGAGTAATTCTTGTTCAGTACAGGAATTTGGTCTGTGCCTTCTATCAATCTGGGTCTGAACATTAGGTAAATTGACAAACTTTGCATACTTTATAAAATATCTAAGTTTTGTGATGACTACAGAAATAGTGAGGCTAGATTTCCAGCACGCTACCCAAGTGGATTGTAACCTGTGGCCTCCTCCTGGAGGTGTACTGCTACTTGTAATATGCTGCAAGAATGCCATATTTTCCTCTAGCCATTGCTAAATGTCTAGAAGGTTTCTTGTGGCACATCATCAGCCTGATACTCAGCAGGTGCCTAAAGAATCGCAATCCTTCAATTGTCCATGGATCGATTGGTCACAAACTCCCTCTGCTGTTGGCATGTATCTGTGTTGTGCTCATCAGAATGTCCTCCCGAATCTACATCTGAACTGTTTGCTGACCGTGTGAGTATAACTGCACTTGTGAAGGTGTACAATGAGGCAAATGATAGTGGCTGTTTCATCTTCGAAAGTAGAAGTTTTTGGCTCCTGTCCTGGTTGTAATCCAGTCCGTGAATAGTGATTAACCTGTGATGGAAGAAAACCAAAAGAATCTGATTAAGTATCATCAGCGTTGGAACATTTCACATTTCATCTCATTCATCCTGCATACCCATTTGGAATGAGCCTGGTCCTCCTTATTCATAGTTGGTCTACCTTTGCTCTTTATTTCCGATTGGAGTTCCTTCTCACCAGCATTCTCATTCGTCATCTGCTTGGTGGCTGTGGCCTCAGATCTGCAATTCTTCCTCTAGTGCATCTCCTCTCCCTGGCACTATGGATCTGCTCATCCTACATGAAAAATTGCAGTTGATGTTTGAGACATAACTCCCTCATTTGCATACATCCTCAGCACACAAATGGATTTGTCAATCAGATAATTTATCCAAGTGCAGACAAAGGCAATCTTCCAGATGTCAACCTTTTGGCCCTTCTAGGTAAAAACAAGGACTCAGATGTTGGAGACCAGAGTCTAGATTAGAGTGGTGCTGGAAAAGCACAGCAGGTCAGGCAGCATCCGAGGAGCAGGAAAATCGACGTTTCAGGCAAAAGCCCTTCATCAGGAATACAGCCCTTTTGGCCCTTCTACCCACTTGCACATGTACAATATTGGTAAGTACACGAGACACTACTGTTGACAATGTAACACTACCTCTTTATCCCAACACTTCACTGATCAATTTTCTGCAGTGGACTCAGGTTTGATGGGTAACCTTCGGATTGCTCACTACCTCTGCCACCTTTCTCCAGGCTGTCTTGGTCTATCAGGAGGGTTTTCTTATACTGTCTTTAGGAATGATCATTTCCCACTTTTCCCAGACATCCTAAAGGAGAATGTGCATGGAGACATCGTTGAACTCTGCTGTGACAATATTTCTCTGAAGGTTGGTATTCTCAACTGGTGGTAAAACATCCTGATAGTGATGTACAGTCTCCATAACTGAACAGGAGTCTGACCATCTGTAGATGCTACATTGTCAAGTAATAATGCGTTGCATTAATGAAAAGCTTTGTCTCTTGCTAAATCATATGTGTTTTGTGCACACATTGTCGACACTTAGAATTTTAATTATAATCACAAGAAGAAAGGAAAAATAGAGGAAAAGCAGAACTGATGTTCGGTTCCAGTTATATCAGGAAGGATATGCTAATGGAAATTGCACAATGAGTGCCCGATTCTAATTTTTAAACGGTTCTCAATCCATACCACAATCATTGGAAAAGGTTTCTTCTAATCAACTCAATACCTTGAAAACTTGAGTCAAATCACCCCTATAATGCATGCAATTCAGGGAATATTGTCCTAGCTTGTGCAACCTCACTTTGTAAATGAAGTCTTTGAGTCCAGGTTTCATTCTGGTCCACTTATTTTGTACTTGCAATGTGGTATTTTGGCCTTGGAGGGTGGAATTTTATGAGGATGGGAGCAACATGGGCTGTGGCAAAATTAGACAAGTCTGACAAGGCCAAACTTGAATCCTGGAGCATCCTATTCCATCCTTTATGCTTTTGCCGATTGGCAAGATGAGTTTCTATCATTTTAAGGAGAAAGTGAGGTCTGCAGATGCTGGAGATCAAAGTTGAAACTTTATTGCTGGAACAGCACAGCAGGTCAGGCAGCATCCAGGGAACAGGAGATTTGACGTTTCGGGCACAAAAACGTCGAATCTCCTGTGCCCGAAACGTCGAATCTCCTGTTCCCTGGATGCTGCCTGACCTGCTGTGCTGTTCCAGCAATAAAGTTTCAACTTCTATCATTTTAACCCAATTTTGTTACAAAATTGCACTGTAACAAAAACACAAACTAACAGTTAACAGAAACTTTCTAATGTAAGGGAACAGAAACCTATTAAATCAAAATAACATTATCCAGGGTAATAATGCAAGCCTGCCCCTGCAGTGCCCTCCAGTGTCTAAAAGCCTTGATCCTGTCAGTAAGCACCGCTTGCTCCTTCTCCATGGACACAAAAGAATGGCAGTCAGGTACAACAATCCGCTCCATGACCCAATTCTTCGACCTGTTAATGGCCGCTCTGACCACACCTAGTAGCAGATCCATGAGGAGACCTTGCGACTAGTCTACTTCTTCATACATAGGGTGCTGTCGATGAGGAGTGTATGGCTAAAGTGTAACCAGAAGTCGAGAAGCAGCCCCTTCAAGTAACGAAAGACGGGCTGCAAACAGAAACAATCAACATAAATATGGAATACAGTTTCATCTAGACCACAAAAACTACATATGGCCTGGCACCCAGTGTATTTACTTACCCACCGATTGCATAGGATGACTGTGTGCAACACTTTCTACCCTAGATCCCCAATGGAAAAGGGGAGGACTCCTTTGTAGAGGGCTCTCCACTGGGGATCTCTGTTATTGGAGGGTAAAATGTTGCATGAGGGCAACAAAGATGGGGAGGTCAAGAGTGTGTAGTCGCAGCCCATATAAGAAATGTCTTCATGTATGGAAGGGGGAGTTTCTGAGACTGCTTAAATTGTAGGGCGCCACATGCTGTGTGATAGTCAATTCCACAAAGCCAGTTTCAAGTTCTGGATGTATAGGGGTCAGTTCATTCACAAGTCCACTGCACACCCGAGCCACTTCAACTTTTTGTGAGGTATCAAGGCTGAGTACATAGTTCAGAAGACACTGGACAGCTCAGGCCACATACTGGGCACTGATCACCCTCTTGTTCTTGCATTATGCAGCCTGCTCTTGTTGCATCCAACACATCCTTGACTCTGGTCAGTCCAGAGTCTTGAGCTTTCACCTCTACATATTCCTGCGTAGGGGCTCCATTGAAAGAAGCATTTTTCACTAGGCAGTGATGGATTCTCAGTTAAGGGGGTTATAGCTTATTAAACACCTTTATAATGGCACACCTAACATCACTAATATAGTTTTCCATCTTATCAAATAAAAAGGACATCAAGAAGTCTTGACATGGAAATTAAAGTTGGTACCTGGTATCATCAGCTTACTGCTGGTTATGAGGAGTCTCCATGTTCTTCAGCACCAAAACTGCATCTCAGGGCACAATCCATGGTTACCAATCACATACACCCCTCATCCTGTGATATTTGCATATGACATTTGTCATCCCTTCGTGATCATCATAGCACCTCTCTGATCCATGAGCAGGCTGCTTAGGAAGAACATACTTGCTTTGCAGGGGTGCACCAACAACTACCATTGAGGCTGCAATAGGGGCACTTTTCATGCCAGGACGTGCTCCAGGTCATGGATTGCATCTCAGGGCTATTTGCTTGTTCTCAAGGTTATTGCTCCTTAGTAATTACCTGCAGGTTCACACCATCCATGAGTTGCCTTACTGTGCTGTTCCATGCCTATTAGCATGTTAGCTTTGACTCTAGTTGAAAGTGCCATCAGTACTGCCTTATTGACCACATGCACAGACAAAGACTGCTTTTCATGCTTGTTAGTAGGAATCTGTCCATGGGGATGAAATCTTGGTGTATTGAATACTGAGATATCAGTTTAAAACAAATGACAAATGCCTAACCAACACATTGTACAGCCTCCAATGGCTATGCTGGAAGCTGGGTGAGGCTAGACCTTAGTCTAGCCAAGAGTTGTGGCTGCTGTCAGTCAGGATTGCAGTCTGCACCACAGCACACTTGACATGGTAAATCATTATCTGCCCTTACAGGATCCACAGCACTAGTTAGGGGAATTGTGTGTTATCATGGAGGGTTGTAGTCCAACAGGTGTATTTGGAAACACTAGCTTTCAGAGCACTGCTCCTTCATCAGGTGATTCACCTGTTGGACTATAAATTGGCATTGTGTGATTTTTTTAACTTTGTACACCGCAGTCCAACACCGGTGTCTCCAAATCAGGGAGGGAGCCACAATGATGGTGGTTAGGGTCTGGTCAGTCATGTCTAGAGTTCCTCATGAAAGACAGAGGTCTGGGGCAAATACAGTTCTGGATGGCAGTCCATCAGTTGTTATGGGTACAGAGGGATGTGCTTGTAGGGCTAGCAGGGGATCACTATAAAAAAGGGATGGGGAAATCAAGGGTGAGGTGGGAGAGGGCAGTGAAATAAAGGCATTTTGGAAGTGAAATCAAGGACAGTGACAGCAGGAAGCTCAACATTTTTGGGAGTTATGTGAAACAGCATCATAGGGCATGGCAGGTTACAGATGTGGGTATTATTGGCAGTGACTACCAATAGCCTACAAGGGAAAGCATCATTAACATAAAATATCAAGATTCAGGGCATGATGGACAGTTGGAGGTGAAGTTCAACATGGTGGGTCTCCGCATTGGTGAGAGTGAGGCAATGGAGTTGTAAGTGTGAGGGAATGTCAGTCTATGTACTGTGGGCCATGTTGCTTTGTGGCTGTACTAGTATGCTGCCAGTGAAGGGTAATGTTGGATTGATAATGCTTGTCTGAATTGCAAAGCAGTCTCGTAATGGTGGCACGGATGAAAGGGCAGTTGGTATTTTGGTGGATATCTGGCTAATGGCAAGTTTATTTAAGAATGACACTCCTTATTCTGATGCAAAGGACACCATAAATTTGGCATAGATAGTTAATGAGAGGCATTTGGTGAGACACACAGAGAAATCTCACTAGCCTGTGTGGCAAAATAAACTCTCTGTAACTCATATTTAGCCAAAAAATGTAATATTCAGCAATGCTGTCTAAAGATGTGGTCCTCAGAACTGCTTATGATATTCCAGGTGTGGTTTTGTACAACCAAAGTAACCTGCAAATTTTACTCACCTAGGTATAAAGTCCAGAATTCAATTAGCCATTTTAGTTACATTTTTGTACCTGTTCATAACATTTTAATGATCTATGCAACTAGACTACCAGATGTCTTTGAACCTCCACTGTTTATAGCTTTTCAGTATTTGGAAAGTACCCTACTCAGTCCTTTGTAGGTCTGCAGTGGATGATGTCACATTATCCTACATTAAAATCAATTTGCCACAACTTTGCCCATTAGCTTAATCTATCAGCACCTCTGTAATTTTATAGTTCCATTTACACTGCTTTCAATGTTGTCTCTCTTTGTGTATTCAATAAATTTGAATGTGGTTTTCTATTCCACCGGCTAAGCGGTTCGTGCATGCAGTGAATAGTTAAGGTTTCAACACAGACCATATTGGGAGATCCTGCCAATTAGAGTACTCTCCAATATTCCTACACCTTTTTTCTCCTTCAAGTCAGTAATTTTCCATGTAAATAATAAAAAAACCCAAAGAATTTGGTTTAAATAATTCAATAAATAAATTGCTTTCAATTTAATGAGTTTCAACTTTAGGAAGCAGTCTCTTATGAGGGACTTTATCAAAAGTCTTTTAGAGGTCCACATAAATAACATCTATGAGTATTCCTCTCTCCATTACTATGGATCTGTCTTGAAAAAGCTCAATTCAGTTTGTCAGGCAAGATATCTTCTTTGCAAATCCATTCTGACTCTGTCTAATCAGCTAGAAGTGTATTCAGGAAATCTATCTTTATTTATATACTCGAGCAACTTAGTTTGGTCAGATGGGCAGATCAATGGCAATGGAATTTAACCCTGAAATGGGAGGTGATACACTGTGGAAGAATGAACAAGATGGGGTGGAGGTGAGTGAGGGTACTCAATGAGTATGCAAGACACTAGGAAGCTCAGAGGAACAAAGGGATCTTGTGGTACTTATCCACAGATGCCCGAAAGAAGCAGCACAGGTTATTAGGGTAGTGAGAAAGGCATGCAAGATAATTGCCTTTATCAACTGTGGCATCGATTATAAGAGCTGGGAGGTCGTATTGGAGCTATACAGAACTTTGGTTAGACCACAGCTGGAGTACTATGCGCAGTTTTGATTACTACACGTTAAGAGGGATGTGATTGCACTGGAGTGGGTGCAAATGAAATTCACAAAGATGTTGCCTGGGATGGATCAGTTTAGCTATGAGGTTGAATAAACTCAGATTGTTTCTGTGGAGTAGAGAAGGTTGAGGGAAACCTAAGAGGTGTATAAAATTGAGGGGCATAGACAAGTGAATACAAAGCAACTGTTCCCCTTAGTTAAAGGCTCAATAACAACAGGGTGTAATTTTAAAATGAAAGGCAGGAGGTTTAGAGGGGACTGGAGGAAAAATCTTTTAACTCAGAAGGTGTGGGGCGGGGATGGTCTGTTCTGCCCTGCCCAGGAGGGTAGTTGAGGCAGGAAACCTCACTACCTTTGTTAATACTTGGATTAGCACTTGAAATGTCTTAAGATTTAAGGCTATGGGCCTGGAACAGGCAAGTGAGACTAGTGTAGGTAGTAGCATATGTTTGGTAGTAGACTCGATGGGCCGAAGAACCTTTTCTGTACTCCATGATTCTAGTAATTTCTTAACAACAGACATTAGTCCCTAATTTCCTGCTGCCAGTTTCTTAAAAGTGTAAAACATGCACAATTTTCCAATCCACAGGAACAGTTATTGACTCAAGAGCAGTTTGAAAGATTATTGTTTGGATATCTGCAATGTACTCACCGTCTCCTTTAAAAAACCTAGGATGGAAATAATTTGTTCCTGGTGCTTTAGGAATCTTTAGCGTAATTCTTTCTTCATTAACATTAATTACCTATATACATTTTGGTGAGCTCCTGTCCCTGATTCAGTTCAGGAACCTTTCCCATTCTGTAAATAATGATGCAAAGTAATTACTTAGCATGAACTTCTTGATCAGAGATTTTATTTGCAATTTATATGCTTTTACTTTCAGTTTTATTTTGTATTTAAGATCTTCAGCTGTCCATAGTTGTCTTTCTTGACAGAGGAGATCTAGTCCTTCAGATGCATAAACTGGTTCTGCACTACATTAAATTCGTTTTTGAACACCTGCTATTGATCTATTTTAATTTTTCCTTGTTCAGCCTTATTCCAACATGAACTCCTTCAGAACCTTATCCAAAAAAAACAAACTTGGACAGTCAAGAAATTTATTTAAAGGATGATTCATCTAACTTGGAGGTAAAGTAATTTTGAAGAACTACTGTAAATGTCAAGTATCTGAAAATAGTTTTGAATGTTTTTAGAAGTATGATGGTGAGCTCCTGGATTTGATGGGGTACAGCTGCATTATCAGAAGGCGTGCAGAAGAGAAGATGACATGTCTATAAAAAAGCTGAAATAGATGTGGTGGCAACAATTGCTGAGTCTTTAGATTTACAGCATGAAGGAGCAGAGGCTGCAGAGAAGGTATACTCTATAGGGTCTGTCAACTAAGAACCAGTCTTTTCTCATTGACAATGACAGAAAGGTCTTTGGCAGGTCACCTAGTGCACCCAGCTGGATATGCATGTTCATCAGTATTCCCCTGTATGCCACCCTGTTATTAGCGTCATGTGTATCCTCTGCAAAAGAACTCACTAGCCTTCTTTTCTACTAGAAAATTGACTCACAAATTATCCTTTCGCTATAGTATAGTTGCAGCCCATTCTTGCCCAATGACTCATTACGTGCAGGTCCTAACTCAATGCCATCCTGTGAAGTCTATGCAATGCCAGAATCTGACTGGAGAACATCAGATCAGGTGACAGTCCTCTTCATCAGTCCTGAAATGTTGCTCACTCTCCTCTTCTTCCTGGATGTGCCAGGCAGATGGCTGTTTAGATTAGATTCCCTCCAGTGTGGAAACAGGCCCTTCGGCCCAACAAGTCCATACCGACCCTCCGAAGAGCAACCCACCCAGACGCATTCCCCTACATTCACCTCTGACTAATGCACCTAACACCATGGGTAACGTAGCATGGCCAATTCACCTAACCTGCACATCTTTGGACTGTGGGAGGAAACCGGAACACTGGGAGGAAACCCACGCAGACACAGGGAGAATGTGCAAACTCCACACAGACAGTCGCCCAAGGCTGGAATCGAACGTACGACCCTGGTACTGTGAAGCAGCAGTGCTAACCACTGACTACCTTGTTCTTGGATGTCTGAAGCAGAAAATCAGAAGCAGCAGACTAGGGTGGGCGAGAAAGCAGAAGGTCCATAATCATACCATCAGCATGCCAGATAGCAGGATTACGGTGAACTGAGAGTTGAAGAAAGGTATAAGCATATCCTCATAGTTCTCACTGACATTGGATGTCACAGACTCGTGTCACAGTCAAAGCCACATTACAAAGAACCATGTTCTCTATGAGTTCTATACTGTTGTGCATCACTTTTCCTTGTATAAGAGAGGAATCCATGCCAGTAATTGTGTTACAATGTAATGCAACTCTATTTCTGAATTCTGGGACAATTGAGCAAACATTAGATGTGAGGTTGGACAATATTGTTAGGTTGTGATTATGAGGTGGAGCATCTGTACAGTACCTGAATGGAAGAACTGAGAGTGCTGAGAGCCAGGGACTGATGTGAGGTGAATATAATGGGTGTAATGCATTGAGCTCCAAGATGCTGCTGGAGTAGTTGATAGAGATGCAGTGTATTCATGATGCTGACCAAACTGGTGAGGTCATTAGACCTCTAGCAGCACTGCTGTCAGGGCATCAAGTCTTGAATGGAGTGGTGATGATTAAGGATATTGAATTCTTCTAAATCACCATTTGTATGTTTTCAAATACACAATATCAACACAAACACACAAATGGTGTGTTATTACTGAGTAGGAGAAAGTGAGGGCTCATACCTGAAACGTCGATTCTCCTGCTCCTTGGATGCTGCCTGACCTGCTGCGCTTTTCCAGCAACACATTTTCAGCTGTTATTACTGAGTGACTGCATCATCTAATGAAAGAGTTCATGAGACTGTAGGCACCCCTGAAAATCAAAATGTAGCCCTTGAAAATCAAAACAAAGCCCTTGAGGAATACTCACCAGCTCAGAAAACAAATATTTTGAGCCCTGCTGCTTCATATTTCCAGCATTTTAATTCCCTTTCTGCTGGTATCTTTCACTATTTGTTACAACACCATGTACAGGAATAAGAATATTTACAGTGCTTCATGGAATGAGATTAAAACGTGTCTAAGTGTCAAATGTATTGTTTGATTATTGAAGTTTCACTCCAACTCCAATCCGAAGCAGGTGCTTGGGTTGATGTCTCTGGCTCATTTCCCTTAGGTGCAGGTGATCATTGACTACAGCATCATGGCATTCCCATATCAAGCAAGAGAACTTACAAAATGCAGAAGTTCTGCTCCATAAATGTGCAACTGGTATGTAGCCACACACACAAATGTGCAGATGCATATCAGATTCTCTGTAAACTGTTGTGCTGCTTTCAACATATGGCAACCCAATTCACCAATTTGTGTCTTGAAAGCACATGTGACGGTGAATGGCAGGACACAAGGGATACACAATTCAAACTTGACAGATGATATCCATCAGAAAATTGATCAATTATGTTGAAATACATTAAATGACTACCATATTGTGACTGAACAAGCCATTAGCATGCTGAAAGGCTTGCTTCAGATATATTTGGGACATCCTACCATATTCATTTATTATGGTTTCCAGTAGGGATGTGGTTTACAATATTCAGACCAACATTGCTCAGAAGGAAGATTTGGCTGTGCGAGAGGAACAAGATTTGGTATGAAGATTATCTATGAATGAATTAAAGAAGAGAAGTTGCGAGGAGAGAAAGATGACGATATTACTGGAATGCATGACCATCTGCTCACATTGCTGCCCAAAATGCCAGGAATGCTCTTTCAAAAGAAAGATTAACTTCGGTAACATTAATGGACCAATGTCAGAAGCACATGAAACAGCTATTCTTCCTGATTTCCTCAACACCACCAGCCCGATCCTTGCAATAATACTACGGACAAAATTGCCAAGTACTCATTGCACATTCTCATTGGTCCCTGTAAATTTATGACTTCTCATTCATCATTAAACACTTGAAAAGAACATTTCCACTTAGCAACCAAGAATGGATAAACAAAAAAAAGCTCAAAGTGATTCTACGTAATTCTGCAAAAGATGGAAACTTTGCAAGGTTATATTTTGGCATACATAAATGCACACATTTCACATAATAAAAACAGAAAATACTAGAGAAACTAACCAGGTCTGTTGAGAGAGCAATAGAATTATTGTTTCAAATTCAGTAGACTCGTTGAAGATCTGCTGAATTGTTGTCTACTTAAAGCTAATTCTTACAAAGCGTCCAGCCATACACTTTCTGTTTGGAGTTTTCTTTCAATCAAACACATACCTTAACCTACCCCCTAAATATTCTGGCTGATATTATTTTAAATACATTTTAATGCAAATAACTGCTTAGTTCACAACACCTCGTTTGCCTCGTTAGCTTTAGCTCCTAGGTATTCAGCATTTTATTATGAAATATGATACCAACACGAGTTTCTACAGCACTTACAGTCATAGAGATGTACAGCATGGAAGCAGACCCTTTGGTCCAACTTGTCCAATGCAGATAAGATACCCATTTGCAAGCACTTGGCCCATATCCCTCTAAACCTTTCCTATTCATCTTCCCGTCCAGATGTCTTTTAAATATTGTAATTGTACCAGCCTCCACCACTTCCTCTAGCAGCTTGTTCCATACATGCACCACTCTTTGCGTGAAAAAATTGCCCCTCAGGTCCCTTTTAAATTTTTCTCCTCTCACCCTATACCTATGCTCTCTAGTTCTGGTCTCGCCCACCCCAGGGAAAAGACCTTGTCTATATACCATATTCATGCCCCTCATAATTTTATAAACCTCTATAAGATCACCACTCAGCCTCCAAAGCTCCAGGGAAAACAACTGCAGCCTATTCAGCCTCTCCCTATAGCTCAAACTCTGTAAACCTGGCAACATCCTTGTAAATCTTTTCTGAACCCTTTGAAGTCTCACAGCATCCATCCTATCAGGAGACCAGAATTACATACAATATTCCAAAAGTGGCCTAACCATTGTCCTGTCCAGCTGCAACATGACCTCCCAACTCCTATATGCAATGCACTGACTAATAAAGGAAAATATACTAAGCGTCTTCTTCACTACGATGCAGGGCAACTCCGGATGAAGGACTTATGCTCGAGATGTCGATTCTTCTGCTCCTTGGATGCTGCCTGTCTGGCTGTGCTTTTCCAGCACCACTCTCCTCGATACTGATCTCCAGCATCTGCAGTCCTCACTCTGTCCTAGCCTTCCTCACTATCCTATCTACCTGTGACTCTACTTTCAAGGAGCTATGAATCTGCACTCCAAGATCTCTTTGTTCAGCAACACTCCCCAGAACCTAGCATTAAGTATATAAGTGCTGCCCTGATTTGCCTTTCCAAGATGAAGCACTTCACATTTATCAAAGTTAAATTCCATCTGCCACTCCTCAGCCCATTGGCCCATCTGATTAAGATCCCATTGTACTCTGAAGTAATCTTCTTCGCTGTCCATTACACCTCTAATTTTGATGTCATCTGCAAATTTACCAACTCCACATCTAAATGTTCACATCTAAATCATTTATACAAATGATTGAAAAGCAGTGGACCCAGCACTGATCCTTGTGGCACACCATTGGTCACAGGTCTCCAGTCTGAAAAGCAACCCTCCACCATCACGCTCTGTTTTCTACCTTCGAGCCAATTCTGTTTCCAAGTGGCCTAGTTCTCCTTCTATTCAATGTGATCTAACCTTGCTGACCAGTCTACAATTAGGAACCTTGTCAAATGCCTTACTGAAGTCCACATAGATCACACTCACCTCTCTGCCTTCATCAATTGTCATTACTTCTTCAAAAAACTCATTCAAGATAGTGAGACATGATTAGATTACTTACAGTGTGGAAACAGATCCTTTGGCCCAACAAGTCCACACTGATCTACCGAAGCGCAACCCACCCAGACCCATTCCCCTACATTTACCCCTTACCTAACACTAGGGGCAATTTAGCATGGCCAATTCACCTAACCTGCACATTTTTGAACTGTGGGAGGAAACCGGAACACCCGGAGGAAACCCACGCAGACATGGGGAGAATGTGCAAACTCCACAAAGTCAGTCGCCTGAGACATGATTTCTCATCTGTTTTTATTTCAGATTCTTAGCGTGTGCAAAATTTTACCTTTGTCATGATGTATTTGGTATCCTTTTTTAAAGCTTAGTTATTTCTGAACTAAGTGAAAAGGCGAACAGAGTGTTGAGTTGTATGATCTGCCATGATCATACTGAACAGTGGAGCAAGCTTAAAGGGCTGAATGCTCCAATCCTGCTCCTATTTTCTATGTTACTGTGTGTACTGATCCAGATTGCTAGCCTGAAGCTAAACCTCCTAATATTTAAAGACTGCAAGAGGGCACATTTCTTTCAAATTAACATCAAAGATCCATGCATTATGAGTTGACTTTGAAGATAACAACCATTAAATTCTTCATGGTACACCTCCCTCCTTGTTGTTGAAATCACAATTAGAAGAGTTCCTTCCCCCTCCCCCCGCCACACACCCACCTAGTGAGTTCATTTATTTATCCCCACGCTCACGGAGCTGATCTGTCAGCCTGTCTACTGGATATAGAAGAAGATGATGAGTTAAGATTAACAGGCACAAGACTATTTGTAGATGTTGAAGTGATGGGAGAACACGGGCTGTGGACAGAAGAGAATGGAGTTTTCTGCCCATTGTACCTCCAGATGTATGAGCTTCTAAGTTTAAGTAAATCATGCACAAATCCTGATGAAACTATATAAAATGGAGGTAGAAACAGAATTAGCAGTTAGGTCAATGACCTTTCGTTAGAACTAGAAGATGTTAGATGTAACATATTTTGAGTCAGGCACAAGATAATCTGAGGAAAGAACAAAAGGGAAAGGTCCATAATGGTTTGGACAGCAGTAGAGATTAAATGACCAAATGGATGGATAATGGTGCTAAACAAAAGCAAATAGTAATAGAACAAATTAAAATATAAACAGTCTAGAAGAATTGAAATAAGAAAAGCAGAATCATCACCATCAGCTGCTGGGTAAGGAGAGATTAGGAATGGACCATGTGAAGTTAAGTGAGGAATGGAAACTGGAACCAAAGTTAATGATATTTTCCATTTCCGGGCATGACCAAGAAATAGCACTGCTACTTGATCAATGTACTGGAAAAAGAGATGAGGGAGAAGACCTAAGTAGGAATTGAACAAAATGATTCACATATGGTACAAAAATGGAAACATTGCTAAGGTCTATACATTCCTTATATTTGGTGGAGATGTGAGGTGTTGAAGGAAGTGTTGTTTAATGTAAAACTCGAAGGTGCTGGCAGCTGGCAACTAGTTTGGCCTCAGTTTAAGGAAGGTGGGGAGGACACTCAGGTCATCCAGATGTGAATGGAAATCTTGAGGGATTGGATATCCATGGTGCAAAAGAGATGGTGAGGGCCTGGAAACTGTTAAAATGGCACGGATGTGTGAAGAGTCACAGATTTGGTGAGAAGAGGTTGCATAAGGGGGAAAATGTAAAGTTGACATTTCCTGGACTATGAGAAACACAGCTGATATCAGTTGAGTTTTAAAAATCTGAATAATAATAAGGCATGCAGCCTTCATTATCTTATTTAATACCAATTTGCCTCTTTGGCACAGGTTGGTCATCAGTTCACCTTTGACCCTCAGTTAAAGAAAGAATTGGGTGGGTTATAGACTGGTTTGGGTTGCATTTGATTTTTAAAATGGCCCCCTTATGGACTGTAATGATTCCATGAGTCCAAGAGCAGCTGGCAATTGTTGAAGTTTATCAGTAAAATGGTGTGCAACATGTAATAGTATTAATAATACATTTCCAATCTTGGAAGGTGGTTGGATTTGAGAATTTGATTCGGTTGTGTACTTTCAGTAGTTCAGAGTTCAAATTCAGTGTAAATTGCAGAGTTCTAAAGGCTACATTTATATCTTGCTTCAACTGATATATTTTACAATAATGGAATTTCAAATAATTATCATGTACTATTTTCTCTCTTCCCTTAGATCATTGATTCATGATGGGATTAATTTGCATAACAGTCTGAAACACTCATCCTTCAACTTTCTTTTCAAAATGGCCATTTTTTTCACATGTGAGCAATGGAAGAGAAACTTTCTTGAACCATATACAGGTACTTCAGTTACTTGGTTAACCATGGTGAATTCTTGGAGATGTCTGCAAAATACTGTTTGATTACGTTATTGTGATAACCTCCAAAATATTGTTCTCTTTTTGGATTATAAAGCTAGCTTTGATTTGAACAATTGATAATTAACATACTGCAAATTCAGATTTTGGTATGTAAATATGTATAAAAGTTGGAAGGGCTGTTACTGAACAAGTGAATTTAGTGGCTGTTCCTATAGCCAAGACAACTAAATTCATCTATGCTGCAACAAACATTAAGGATTGAAGACTTGCTTCTTTCTTTAAGAGAAATAGATATCATGAAATATATAAATTATTTTGATCCATAGTTGTGGATGGATGTATACTAAGTGTAGAATAAAGCAGCTCACCAGATTGATCTGACAATATGTTTGCCTACTTGTGGAAATTTAAATCCGCTGGGTCTAATATCACACAAATTATCAACAATTACAAAGAATTCTCACTTCTTTGTAACATCCACTAGTACTACAGAACTTGAATATCGCTGTAAAGAGAGACATGTTGCTGAAGCTTTTCATCTTGAACTCATCAGGGCTAATGTGTAAGCTTAACTTAATTCTCGTGCAATGTTGAGGCTCTGGGGAGCCTTTCTAGAATCATAAAATCATGGAATTTTAGAGTAGAAAAGGTGGCCATTCAGTTCATCATGCCAGATCTGGCATTTACAGCCATCTAATCAGCCATCCCAGGGCTCTCTACTCATATCCTTGCAATTTTATTCCTTTTAAATATTTAGTCAATTTGTTTTTGAAAATTTACTATTAAATGTATTCCCGACACCTGTTCAGTCACCACATTCAAAAACATATGAGGCTTTATCTTTAAGCTTCTCCCATTACATTTCCACATTGATGTTAGGTGACTTCCCTTTCTGTCTCCGGTCAGTCACCCCCTCCACTTCCAGTCCTGCTGCAGCCTCTCACCACTGCATCTTTCCATTTTGTCAGCTGGAGCTGATGTAGTGCTTTCTTGGAGCAGTAATCACTGTTTTCAAAAATTTTTGCATGCTTTTTGAACTTAAAAAAGGTCAAAAACAATGAATTTTTAATGGGAGGAGAGAGAGAGAACAGGGGATAAAAGTTTGGGGGAGCGGCCACATGGTTGCGTCAGAGGCTGAAGAATTCCAAATGACTCTTGACATCAACAAACAAACATCCTCCTTATCTCCTTTTTTCTCACAGTTACATCTCCATCACATCAAATGCAACATTTCGTCTCTTTTTACAGCAGATTTGAATTCTATTTCAATCTCTTCTTGACTACTTTCTTCAGTGGCACCACAATCTTCACTGAACACTTGATATACTGGTTCCTGATATTCTTCTTTCTCATTACAGCACACATTCATTTCAGCATTCATTACCCTTATGGGTGGCATGGTTAGCACTACATTTGATTCCAGCCTCGGGTGACTATGTGCAGTTTGCACATTCTCCCTGTGTCTGCATGGGTTTCTGACAGATGCTGTGGTTTCCTCCCACAGTCCAAAGATTTGCAGGTTAGCTGAATTGGCCATGCTAAATTGTCTGTAGTGTCCAGGGATGTGGAGGTTAGGTGAATTATCCATGGTAAATGCAGGGTTTTGGGGGTAGGGTGGGGGCCAGTTTCTGCCTGGGATGTTTTTCAAAGGGTTGGTGCGGACTTGATGGGCAGAATGGTCTTTTTCTGCACTGTAAAGAACCAACGATCTCATTATTATCCAGTCATTGTTCCTCTCTTCTTGATGTTGCCCAAAGTTTGCACGATTTAACAAGTCTAACTTAACAAACATCTTGTAGAATTTTCCTTTCAGTTTTTGATGGTACTTTCCTCTCACAACACTCAATGACAATTCTTCCAATTTACCCCAATCAGGACTAATTCATTTCTTAATTTCCATCTTGATACTATCATCTTCTGCACCACTTTTTAAAAAAAATACACTTTTATGTACAGTTTGTTTGCAGATTTGCATTTGTTGCTCATTCCAATTGTCCCTGAACTTGAGTGACATGCTATTCCATTTCAGAGGCCAGTTAACTATTAACCACATTGCTACAGGCCAGACATGGTAAGGATGATAGATTTCCTTCTCTAAAGGATATTAGTGAACCAAATGGGTTTCTAAGACAATTCACAATAGTTTAAAGTTCATCATTACTTTTTATTAGTGGAATTTTTAAATTCCACCAGCTGCCACAGTAAGATTTGAATGCATGCCCCATTACCCTAGGTTTCTGGATTGTCAGTTGTGATATTGACACACTGCCAACATTTCCCTACACTACTGACTGCAGGTATTTGAAACTACTCATTTCTCTAAGACTTCACCCATTATCTTAAAACCTTCACCCTGAGTTTCCCCTGAGGATCAAACAGACTGTCCATATATTGGTCTTTAATCTACTATTCCTTACTTCCTCACCTCTAGTTTTCCAGTGCTTTTCTCCATTTTTCTAGATACTCAGTCATGTTCTAATTATCCAAAACATGTAGTTCAAATAGATATACATTAAGTAAAATATCTTCTCATCTCACCTTAAGTATTTTTGCTAGTTATTCTAAATCTAAGTTCACCCATCCCCTGACTTACTTTGTCACTTTCTTTACAATTTTGACCACCTATTAAATCTCCCCTTAATCTTTCCATCTTGAATCCCTGCTTCTCTAATCTTTCATTGTAACTGAAGTCTCTCATCCTTGCTCTCATTCTAATAAGTCTCAGCACATTTTCTAAGACATTTACATCTTTTAATAATGTGGAGAAAGTGAGGAATGCAGATGCTGGATATCAGAGTTGAGAGTGTGGTGCTGGAAAAGCACAGTAGATCAGGCAGCATCCGAGGAGCAGGATAATTGACATTTTGGGCATGAACCCTTCATCAGAAATGAGGCGTTTGGGCTGGGGCCTGAGAGATGAATGGGAGGGGAGTGGGGCTAGAGGAAGGTAGCTGAGAATGCAATGGGTAGAAGAAGGTGGGGGAGAAGGAGATAGGTCAGAGAGGAGGGTGGAGAGGATAGATGGTAAAGACAATGGACAGGTCAAGAGGGTGGTGCTGAGTTGAAGGCTTGGAACTGGGATAGATGGGGGGGGTGGAGGGAAATGAGGAAACTGGTGGAATTCACATAAATCCTGTGTGGTTGCAGGTTCCCAAGGTGGAAGATGAGGTGTTCTTCCTCCTGGCATCGGGTGGTTAGGGTTTGGTGTTGGAGGAGGCCCATGACCTGCATGTACTTGTTGGAATGGGAGGGGCAGTTGAAGTGTTCAGCCCCATGGGGCAGTGGGATTGGTTGGTGCAGGTGTCCCAAAGATGTTCTCTGAAATGATCTGCAAGTTGGCATCCTGTCTGCCTGATGTAAAGGAGACCACATTGGGTGCAATGGATACAGTAGATGACATTGGTTGAAGTACAGGTAAATTTCTGTCAGATGTGAAACGATCCTTTGGGACCTTGGACAGAGGTGACGGAGGAGGTGTGGGCGCAGGTTTTGCACTTAGACTGAAGTTAACTCAGTTGGCTATGGTACAGAATAAGTCCAATTGTGCAGGTTCAATCCCCACTCCAGCAGTAATTGTTCATAAGGTCCCCTCACCTTAGTTTGTCCTTGTTGAGTGCCTACTTTCAAGTTATACATAACTAATATATTTTGAAGTGCAAAACCTGCAACCACACCGACCTCCTCAGGGCCTTGGGACCCTGTAACCACACAGGATTAAAGTTTCCTCATATCCCCTCCCCCCACCTTATCCTAGTCCCAAGCCTCCAACTTGGCACTGCTCTCTTGACCATCGTCTTTTCCAACTATCCACTCCACCCTCTTCTCCAACCTATCACCTTCTTCCCATCTTCACCTACCTATTGCATTCTCAGCTACCTTCCAGTCCCACCACCCCCTCCTTTTTAGCTCTCAGCCCCACGGCCCACAAGCCTCATTCCTGATGAAGGGCTCATGCCCAAAATGTTGAATCTCCTGCTCCTTGGATGCTGCCTGACCTGCTGTACCTTTCCAGCACCACACTCTCAACATCTTTTAATAATGTGCCCAGAATCGGATACAATAATCCAACTGGGGCCTAATAAGTAATTTATAATGATTTAGCATAACTTTGCTTTATCTGCTTCTTTATAAAACACGGATTCCTGTGTAGCTTTTCGATAGCCTCTTCAAGTTAGCCTGCTAGCTTCATGTATCAGAGTTATACAGTCATGCAGCATGGAAACAGACCCTTTGGTCCATGCTGACAATGTTCCCAAACCATATTAGTCTCACTTGCCTACTTTTGGCCCAAGTCCACCAAACCTTTCCTATTCAAGTACTTTTTCAAATGTATTTTAAATGTTGTAACTGAACCTATAACCACTACTTCCTCTGGCAGTTCATTCCAAATACGAACTACTCTCTCTCTAAAAAAAGTTTCCCCTAATGTCCTTTTTAAATCTTTCTCCTCTCACCTGAAAAATATACCCCCTAGTTTTGAACTCGCTCATTGCTGTGGAAAAGACCTTTGCTACTCACTTTATTTATGTCCCTCTTGACTTTATAAACCTCTATAAGGTAACCCCTCAACCTTCTATCCTCCAGTGAAAGAAGTCCCAGCCTATCCAGCCAATCTTCATAACTCAAACCTTCCATACCCGGCAACATCCTGGTAAATATTTTCTGAACTCTCTCCAATTTAATAATATTCTTCCTATAGCAGTATTTCAGAAAAGGCGCCACCAAAGTTCTGTACAACTTCAACATGACATCCCACATCCAGTACTCAAAAGGTTTGAGCAATGAAGGCAAGCATGCTAAATGCCTTCTTAACCACCCTGTCTACATGTGATGCAAACTTCAAAGAATCATGTACCCAATCTGAAATTGTTGTGCTACTGATACGTTATATTGAACAAACCTAGATCGCTCATTCCTGATGAAGGGCTCCTGCACGAAACGTCGATTTTCCTGCTCCTCGGATTCTGCCTGACCTGCTGTGCTTTTCCAGCACCACACTCTCAAATCTAGACTGCTGTTAAGTCTTTCCACATTCACGAACTGAAACCTGCAACCCATTCTAAAAGGTGAAAGATATAACAGCAATCTAGGTTTGAGTGGTGCTGGAAAAGTACAGCAGGCCAGGCAGCATCTGAGGAGCAGGAAAATCGACATTTCGGGCAAAAGCCATTCATCAGGAATAGAAGATCTATTCCTGATGAAGGGCTTTTGCCTGAAACGTCGATTTTCCTGCTCCTCAGATGCTGCCTGACCTGCTGTGCTTTTCCAGCACCACTTTAATCTAAACTCTGGTTTATAGCATCTGCAGTCCTCACTTTTGCCTAGCAATCTAGGTTTGTTTAATATATTGTTTCAGTTGCATGACACTGTGAACTTTTGCTATAAATTCTGTGTCTTATGATCCTGCTCTACAGCTACCTGATGAAGGAGCAGCACTCCAAAACTAGTACTTCCAGATAAACCTGTTGGACTATAACCTGGTATTGTGTGATGTTTAACTTTGTACTTATTGTTCAGCAGTTTACTTTTAAGAGTGAGAACCAGATGTGAGGGAGGAGAGACTGAAAGAGAAATAGGAGGAAGAAGGAAAGAGTGAAGAATGTCTTTTGCAAAGACATTTCTAATATTAATATCCTCAGCTTGGTAGAATCTGGTGGTACCTTATGAGAATTTTTAGTGGGAATCAATCTAAAAGGATGAGAACAGTAAGTTTGATTTAGAAACATTGAAATCCATTATGTGGTTCAAAATACTTCCTATTACCATGTAGTTTACATTGTTTAATTACTGCTTGTTTTTGAGCTAAATTGCTTTTCAGGAATACACACCTTGGGTGGCTTGAAGGGGTAGTCAGATGAAAATGTGATATCTAAGAAGTAGACACCACCCTTGTAAACTGAACCTGTGGGCCCCAGGATTGTTGACCTCCATTCATAAATATTGTCTCCTTTAGGACCAGCACTGTAACAGAAGAAATGTTTCATAAATGTACATGAGAATAAAAATTAAAGACAGTTTATTATTCTATGAAAACCTGAAAAAATAACACAAAGGTACCATTTTATATCAGCAGGGTATAAGGATTCTTGAGCAGTTAATGTGCACTCTGCACCTGTTGAAATGTTAGAGAATATAAAAGAACAATCTTGTCAAACATTTCAGCTCTAATACCACACCCTCAATCCATGTAAGTATTTAGGTTAGACATGCTTAATTAAAATGCTTAATGGAATTATATGATAACCATAAAGTAAAACTTTTCAATTAAATGCCATTGCATAGCTATTCACAGTTTATAAATTTGTTACAGAAAATTCAGACAAAAGTAAGAATATTAGGGACTAAATATATGTTGGTATTTAGAATAAGACTGCCATTTGGGATATAAGATTAGATCCCTCCAAAACCTGCAGTTTGATCTCACTCCATCTAATTCACACTCTGATCTCACCATCAATCTCCCTCAATCAATTTTCACTGATATGCCAACCGAAGCTCTATCTTGTCCAAACACTCCAACCAACATTCTGACCTCTCACCTCTCTCACTAATGCTCTGATTTTTTTCTGCAGCCTCCCATCATCCGCCAAACTGTTATGTTCCCCCCCACCCCCCTCCACCCACCTCTCTCTCTCTCTCTCTCACTCTGTCTCTGTCCACTCTACTTACTGGTTCGTCCATCAGCAGTTTCTGCCCAGAATTTTCTGGCTACTCTCAGGACCAAATGCAGGAACTTCTGTAGGCAGGCATTACCGGCCACAGGCGATTTTCAAGCAACTAACAGACAGCAGGCATGAAGGACAGCCAGTAAGGGTTCAAAGGAGGGAAGAAAGGTATTATATAAGATGATGCTGCACAAGTTAATGTTGTAGACTGCATTAAGCTCCAACCAATCTGATGATACATAGTGGCTTGAGTGTTGTGGGTAAAGCAAAACATTTTGGGATCTCATGGAGTGAAGACCTACATCCACTGGTCTCCTCACAGTCTTAGTAATAATGGATATCAACTAATGTAACCTTGTATCTAATTGCTATTGTGCACGAAATAATATTTTGTTAAGCCAAAAGCATCTTATTAAATGCTAGTATTAGTGGATCCTCTGCCACTCTAAAGCAATTAAACCCTTACACCCAGTCAAAGGAAAGCGAATTGATAGCAGCGCTAAAAGAGTACAACAGGTCACAGACTTGTCACAGACATTATCAGCAAGTGTGTGGAGGACTGCATACCGAGGAAGTCAATCCGGGTGTTCCCCAACAGAAACCCTGGATGAATCAGGACATACAGAACCTGCTAAAAATCAGGTGTAAGGCCATCAGATCAGGAGACCCACTCAAATATAAAGAATTCAAGTATGACCTGCGCAGAGCCATTAAGACAGCCAAGGACCAATACCGATCCAAACTAGAGACCCAGACAGACACCTGGCGACTATGGCAAGGACTGAGTGACATCACAGGTTCTAAAAAGAGACTGTGCAAAATAGCAGACAATGACACATCCCTCCCAGATCGTCTCAAAGCCTTCAATGCTCACTTTGAGCAGAATTTCGACAAACCCATCCCAACAGTCACTTCATCAGAGGTCAGATCAGTTTTCCTTTGTGTGAGTCCAAGGAAAGTGATGGGACCAGACGGAGTACTAGGTCATGCACTCAGAGCATGCTTGGATCAACTGGCAGAGGTCTTCTCGGATATCTTCAACCTGTTCCTGCCTGTTTCAAGATGGCTAACATCATCCCTGTGCCTAAGAAGGCTCATGCAGCATGTCTCAATGGCTACCGACCAGTGGCACTAATTTCGGTGGTCATGAAGTGCTTTGAAAGGCTGATCATGGCACTAATCAACTCTAGCCCCCCCACTACTCTTGACCCACACCAATTTGCCTATTGGGCCAACATATCCATACAACCTGCCCTTCACTCCTCCCGAGAACATCTTGACACCAAGAACAGCTATGTAAGAATCCTACTCATTGACTACAGTTCAACCTTCAATACTATTATCCCCTCAAGACTGATTATTAAACTTAGTAATCTCGGAGTAAGCCCATTTTGCAACTGGATCCTCAGTTTTCTGACCCACAGGCCGCGATCAGTAAACACTGGGAACAATATTTCATCCTCACTAACACTCAACACTGCACAGCCTCCTACTGTACTCATTATATACCCATGACTGCATTGCCAAATACCAGACTAATGCCATTTACAAGCTCACTGATGACACCACCATAGTCGGTCGAATCTCAGATGGCGACGAAACAGACGACAGATGGGAAGTGGAAGACCTGGGAAAATGGTGCACTGAGAACAACCTAGCTCTCAATGCTGGCAAACCCAAGGAACCCATTATTGACTTTTGGCAGGATGTTACTCATGCCCCCCAACACATTAACAGCACAGAGATGGAACGACTGGAAAGTGCCAAGCTCCTGGGAGTGGTCATCTACAACAAGCTTTCGTGGACTCTTCATGTGGATGCACTGGTTATAAAGGCCCAACAGTGTCTCTTCTTCCTCAGGCAGCTGAGGAAATTTGGCATGGTGGCGAATACCCTTGCCAACTTTTATAGGTGCATTATTAAGAGCATTCTGACTCACTACCTGGTATGGCAACTTTACATTCAAGATCGGAGACGGTCACAGAGAGTGGTGAACTCGGCCCGAACAATCATAAAGACCAACCTCTCATCTATAGAATCCATCTACCAGGCCCGCTGTCAAGGAAAGGCCGCCATCATTCCCAAAGATCTATCCCACCCTGGCAATGTTTTTCTACAACATCTACCATCGGGGTGAAGATACAGAAGCCTGAACACATGCACCAGCTGGTTTCAAAACAGTTTCTATCCTACTGTTGTTAGAATACTGAATGGACACACAAACTCTTAGCATTTGCCTGTACCTGTGTTTTTGTTTTTGCCACTGTTTACCTATTAGTTATTTATCTATGCTACTTAACTCTGTGATCGGCCTGTATTGTCGTAAGACAAAGCTTTTCACTGCGCCTTGGTACACATGACAATAAATTCAATTCAATTCAGGTAGCATGACTTCAAACCATTGAAGATGCTGGTAGCATGTTTAAAAGGCTGCCAGTGCTGAATATCAAGGGGATTATCAGGACATTTCCAGAAGGAATGAAAATGGTTTGAGACAAGGACACAGAAAATTTAGTCTCAAACTCTGGTTAGAGAATCTGAGGTTTTTCCTCTTTGGAGTAAAGGAAATGAAGGGAGATCTGAAAGACTATAGAAGATTACAGCAAGTTTAGATAAAGTATATAAGAGTGCTTTTCACATTAGCTGATTACTACCATTATTAGGCCACACATATTTAAGGTTTTAAGTAAGAGATATGAGTGATAAATGGAAGAATGTTTTTACACAATTAATCATAATGACTTGTAGCTTTCAAGGTTTGTGGAAGTGGAGACAATCAATGATTTCAAAAGAAAGTTAGACAGGCGCTTGAAGGAAATAAACCTGTGAGACTACTGGAATATAGCACTACAGCACTACAGAACAAAGAGAGCTGGCATGGACTTGATAGGCTTGATGGCCTCCTTTTATGTCGCAAAGTCCCTATGACTAGGATTCTCCAACTTTTGGCAAAGTGGAGGTTGGTTCAGGAAGCAAAAACAAGGCATACTTAATATCACCCTCCACCATGCTATTTTGCTATCAGTGGGAAACAAGACAGATAAGGAGTCTAATTGAGTAAATAAGTGATCATTTGAAGACATTTTGCCTGAGCAGCACTGTCTACATGTATGGAAACTGCCCAACTGAAACCTGGTGGCCTCCTCGAACATTCCAAATTATTTTTTTCAGGGGGTGTGGGAGGGCCTCAAACTTGGGACTTTATCATAGAAGCCCTACAATGTGGAAGCAGGCCAGTTGGCCCATCAAGTCCACACTGACCCTCCGAAGAACATCTCGCCTAGACTCATCCCTACTCTATCCCTGTAACCCTGCATTTCACACGCCTAATCCATCTAGTCTGAGGATCCCTGGACACTATGGGCAATCTTAGCACGGCCAGTCCACCTAACTTGAACATCTTTGGACTTAGGAGGAAACCGGAGCACCCAGAGGAAACCCATGCATGGGCAGAATGTGCAAACTCCACACAGTCATTAGCCTGAGGATGGAATTGAACCTGGGTCTCTGGCACTGTGAGGCAGCAGTACTAACCACTGTGCTGCCCTTTTGCTATTGGGCCTCTGTGGCAGTGGTGTCATTGAGACCTAATGACACCCACATCAACTGCCAGAGCCCACTTGCCAGGTGAACTTAAAATTGGGGTGGAATATGTTGGGGAAGCTGATGAACTGTTCAGCCTCCTCGTGGGAGTACAAGATGGTGCCAATACAGTCATAAATGTAGCAAAGGAAGAGGTGGGGGAATGGTGCCATTGTAAATGCAGAAGATGGATTGATCCATGTAACTGACAAAGAGACTGGCATAGCTGGGGTCCATGCGGGTGCCCATGGCTACTCCTTTCATCTGGAGGAAGTGGGAGGATTCAAAGGACAAAATATTGAGGGTGAAGACCAGTTCAGCCAAACAAATGAGAGTATCAATGGAGGGGTACTGGTGGAGACATCGGGATTAGAAGAAACAGAGGGCTTGAAGGCCTGGTTATGGCAGTTGGAGGTGTATCAGGACTAGATGTCCGTGTGAAGGGGAGGCATTCGGGGCTAGGGAAGCAAAAGTTTTGGAGGTGATGGAGGCTATGGGTAGTGTCCTGAATGTTTGTGGGGAGTTCCTGGACCAGGGAGATAGGACAGTATCAAGGTATGTGGAGATGAGTTCGGTGGCGGAGGTGCAGGCTGAGCCAATGGGTAAGCTGGGCTAGTCAGGCTTGTGGATCTTGGGTAGGAGATAGAACCGGGCGTTGTGGGATTCCTAAACTATGAGGTTGGACGCTGTGGGTGGGAAATCCCCTGAGGTGATGAGGGTCTGGGAGATGATGGTTTGGTGATGGGAGGTGAGGTCGTGGTCGAGGAGGCAGTAAGAGGAGGATGTGAATTTCACTAGTTTCCTCATTTCTCCTCCCCCCAACTTATCACACCTCCAACCTTCTAACTTAGCACCACCCTCATGACCTGTCCTACATTTTCGTTCCCACCTATCCACTCCACCCTCCCCTCCGACCTAACACCGTTACCCCCACCTCCATCTACCTCTCGCACTCGCAGCTACCTTCCCCCCACAGCCCCACTCATCTCTCCACCCTCTAGGCTCTCATTCTCATTCTTAATGAAGGGCTTTTGCCCGAAATGTCAATTCTCCTGCTCCTCGGATGCTGCCTGACCTGCTGTGCTTTTCCAGCACCACACACTCAACTCTAATCTCCTGCATCTGCAGTTCTCATTTTTGCCTAAATATAATCCTAACCAATCAAGTCTCTCTTCTTATGTCAGTCCTGTCATTCCAGGAATCAGTCTGGTAAACCTTCATTGCTCTCCCTCCATAGCCAGAACATCCTTTCTCAGATAAGGTGACCAAACTGTACAATCCAGATATGGTCTCACCAGAGTCCCCCAAAATTTCAGTAAAACATCCCTGCTGCTGTACTTGAACCCTTTTGCTATGGCTAGCAATATGCAATTTGCCTTCTTTATTACCTGTTGAACCTTGCATACTTCCTTGCAGAGACTGGTATACAAAGACATTCGGGTTTTGTTCCACTTTCTCATTTCCCAAATTGTCAACATTCAGACAATAATCTGCCTTCGTGTTATTGCTACCAAAGTGAACAACCTCACATTTACCGACATTATACTTATTGTGCTATGCATTTGTTGACTCACTCAACTTGTAAAAATCCCTGCATCCTCCTCACAGTTCACCCTTCCAACAACCTTTGTGTCATCTGCAAACTTGAAGATATTGCATTTTTTCCCCTCATCTAATCATTAACATATGAAGTGAATAGAATCCCTACAGTGCATAAAGAGGCTATTCAGCGAATCCAGTCTCACTAACCCTCCAAACAGCATCCCACCCTATCCCCATTGCCCCACATTAACCATGGCTAATGCACCTAGACTGCATATCCCTGGACACTATGGGGCAACGCAGCATGGCTAATCCACTTAACTTACACATCTTTGGAGTGCAAGAGGAAACCAGAACATCTGGCAGAAACCCACACAGACACAGGGAGAACATGCAACTCCACACAGACAGTCACCCAAGACTGGAATCAAACCTGCATCCGTGGTGCCGTGAGGCAGCAGTGCTAACCACTGTGTTGCCATTCTGCACATATAGCTGCTGTCCAAGCACTGATCCTTTCAGTATCTCACTAGTCATTAGCTTGCATTTGTAAATGGTCCATTTACTCTCTTTGGTTCCTATCTGCTTACCAGTTCTCTACTAATGTCAGTACACTACCCCAATCCTCTGTGCCCAATTCTACATGCTATCTCTTATGAGACCTTATCAAAAACTTTCTGAACGTCCAAGTAACCACATTCACTGGTTTCCCCAATTAATTCTACTAGTTACATCCATGAAAAAATCTAATAGATTTGTCAGGCATGATTTCCATTTCATAAATCCATGCTGATTCTGTCCAAACCTGCCAAGTGTTCTATTACTAAATCTTTTGTAATCCTCTCTAGCATTTTCCCCAGTACCAATGTCACGGTAACAGATCTGTAATTTAGTTTTTTTGCATACCTCCTTTTTTGAAAAGGTGGAGTTTCAAATCAGCTATTCTTTAATCCATAGGACTGCTCCAAAGTCTACAGAATCTTGAAAGATGATCACCATTTTTAGGGCCACTTGCTTAAGTCCTCTAGGATGTAGATTATAAAGCCGTGGTAATTTGGCAGCCTTCAATCCCATCAATTTTCCCAACATTAGTTCCTGTTAATACTGATATCTTAATAGGAACCAACTTCAGTTCTCATCTCTTAAGACAGTTAGTGCCCCATAAAGTTAGTGTCACAAGTATAATATTTATTTTTTTAAAAATACATTGGGTGGAATTTTCGATCGCCTTAACGACATGGGTAATGGTAAAATATACTAGTAGTTTACATTAAGTGATTAAGTGCAAAAATGGCAGAAAAATGGTGTGACTCGTGCCAGACTTGAAAGTACAGTAAATAGGTTGCAAGAGGGAAGAACATGATAACAAGCTAAAAGAAAGGAAAGAAATGGTTCATAATTTAAAGGTATTGAGCTCAATATTAAGTCCCGAAGGCTGTAAAGTCCCTAGTCTGAAGATGACATGTTGTTCCTCCAGTTTGCATTCTGTTTCACTGGAACACTCAGACATGTGGGCATGTGAGCAGGATGCTATGTTAAAATGACCAGCTAGGGGAAGGTCGGGGGTCCTGCTTGTGAACAGACTGGAGGTGTTTTGTCAAACAAAAACTAACAAACTTAAAAGACCCAGTACAACCCATGGACAAAACCAACATCATCTACAAAATTCCATGCAAGGACTGCCACAAACACTACGTAGGACAGACACGCAGAAAGCTAGCCACCAGGATACACGAACACCAGCTAGCCACAAAAAGACACGACTCTCTTTCCCTCGTAGCCCTACACATGGATGAAAAAAACCACCAATTTGACTGGGACAACACATCTATCCTGGGACAGGCTAAGCAAAGACATGCCAGAGAACTCCTAGAGGCCTGGCACTCCAACCACAACGCCATAAACAAACACATAGATCTAGATACCATCTATCAACCCCTCAGAAAATGAACAGGAAATGACATCACCACAAATCCCAGGAGTCCAATCCAGGACAAACATAAATAGAAAGCAGGAGACAACAGCTTCGCTTCACTTGGAGGTCGCCACTGATGATACCTAGCCAGGTAATGAAACGTCTGGATATCAAACCTACAGCTCAGCGAGCAAAGCTACACCCTAAGTCCTCAATGTTTTAGGATATGCTCCATCCTTAGTCTACGGACACATAGGAACTCATTATTGACTTTCAGCAGGATGTTACTCATGCCCCCCTACAGTGGTGAAACGAGTGGAGAGTGTCAAGCTCCTGGGAGTGGTCATCCACAATAAGCTTTCTTGGATGCACCAGTTGCAAAGGCCTAACAATGTCTCTTTTTCCTCAGGCAGCTGAGGAAATTTGGCACGATGGTGAATACCCTTGCCAACTTTTACAAGTGCGCCATCGAGAGCATTCTGTCTGGATGTAACACTACCTGGTTTGGCAACTGTACCATTCAAGATTGGAGACGGTTACAGAGAGTGGTGAACTAAGCCTGGACAATCACAAAGACCAACCTCCCATCGATAGAATCCATCTATCAGGCCCGCTGTCAAGGAAAGACCGCCAGCATTCTTAAAGATCCATCCCCCCGGCAATGTTTTTTTACAACCTCTACCATCGGGAAGAAGGTACAGAAACCTGAACACATGCACCAGCCGGTTTCAAGACAGTTTCTACCTTACTGTTGTTAGAATACTGAATGGACTCACAAACTTTTAACATTCGCCTGTACCTGTGTTTTTGCTTTTGCCACTGTTTACCTATTAGTTACTTGTCTATGCTGCTTAACTCTGTGATCTGCCTGTACTGCTCACAAGACAAAGCTTTTCACTGTGCCTCGGTACATGTGACAATAAATTTAATTCAATTCAACTCAACACTGGCATCAAATAAAGACCAGCCTCAGCACTTCTTCACAGCACAACTCCGACTCACTTATAATACAGTTCAGCAATTCAATTGAGCACACCAATCGCTTTGATTGCAATGCTTTGACAGGCCAGCTGTGCGCAGGGACAAACACAAATACTTGCGTAGGAATAGAATCTTAAGGCTCTTAGTTTCTTGTCTGAACATTCACTCACTTTCTGCTAACCTGGATGTTTACAACCTCTCTGCCTTGCCTTTTTGTGCATTGCCGCCTTATTCAGAACTTACAGGCTTGCTGTGATTGTCTCATCTTGCTTTTTAGTGCAGACAGAACTCAGGCAGCTTTCGTTTTTTGTCAGCAATGATCAGTTGAGACGATGAATAGATTGCTAGATAGCACCATGCTATTTCAATGTCTTGCCTACAGCATGTGTCAGCAGCTAATGTGGCACGCACACTGACTGTGCTTTAGTCAAACAGCCATGTCTCAATATTTAAGAGACTAGTCCCAGTCAAGTCAATAGGAACTGTTATCAGTTAGGGGGTTCCACCCTAGTCACTCAAGGTCATCATCCGTTCTCAGTCTAGAGGCTTAGACATGACAAGTCAGCTGCTTGGGGCAATCAGGGTCAGGAGTTCCATATCACTACAGTCTGGGATGGGAGTGGGGGTGGGGTGGGTTATCAAAGACAACTGTTGTGGTGGTAATGTTGGGCAAGTCAATTATGAGGCTTTGAAGTAGCATGCTGGAAGCACAGGAGATAGTGCATTGGAGGACATGGGTTACTGTTGTCAACATTGCCTTGGCTTCAGCAAGAGGGCACTGTACGATGGTTGACATGTCTAAGCTATGGGTTTGGGGCTCAATGGGTATTGTGGGAAGATGAATTCTTATAGGACAGAGTTGGGTGGGGATGTAGGAAAGCTTAGAACACATGGAGTTGACAGGGAGTTCAGTGTGAGGTTGGAGGGGGAGCTGGAGAAGGCAATCACCTACATGGTAAAAACAATGACTGCAGATGCTGGAAACCAGATTCTGGATTAGTGGTGCTGGAAGAGCACAGCAGTTCAGGAAGCATCCAAGGAGCTTCGAAATCGACGATTCGGGCAAAAGCCCTTTTCCTGATGAAGGGCTTTTGCCCGAAACATCGATTTCGAATCACCTACATGCACAAGTTGAGCTTGCAACTTACTCTTCAAAACTTGGGTGGCTTTCCATTCTCATCTGAAATGAAAACTAGCAATGAAAATGAAAAATAGCTTGGTGCGAATGGATTAGGTTTTTTTCTGTATGTGAATGCTGGCCCTACACGAGAGTGATGCGAGGTCCTTTAAGGAATAATTGCATTAATTAAGCACTTACACCATACAGGATTAATTTATCTACAATCATAGAATTCTTAATGTGAAATTCCTGCAGTCACCAATTGTGCAGAATACAAATCTTGGTAATAAATTATGTCATTGACAATGTCATTGATCATTGCTAATTAATGGTAGTCATTTCTATAAAACAGAAATCATCACAGATTATCTTAAAAGTGCCATCTATGCACCACAATTCACAAAAGCAATCAAAGTGTTCATAGGCTTCACACAAATACAGAACTGATTTTCTCTTACTTTGAACCATAGTATTTGCTGACATGCTCTTATATGCTACCTTTCTTGGGTGATGTAGTTATGGGACAAGGTTTCAGTAATCCTACAGCAGTTATAATCTACTACTTTACTGGCATGACATGGCTTCTGCTGCATACATTGAAATAAGATCAAATACGCTGGAAACTGCCATGATGCATATGTAACTCTCAGGGCCGGCTTCATTTCGATGGGTGGATGCCTTACATTGGTGAATGGTTACTGGGAAAGAAGGGATATCTTCTACAACCATGGCTGACAACTCCATTGCAGAACCCACTGTCAGAAGTTGAGTGAAAAGACAGTACCATTCCTCACAAGCACAATCATGAAGGAGCTAATAGCTGTCCCAAAGATGAGATTCGATGCTTAGATCGGTCAGGAGGGGACTTGTAATACACCCCAGACAAAGTCCACATAATCATTGCATTCTGTGCTCTGCACAACTGGTGCAGGCAAAGTTGGGATGGGATGGGATAGAGGGCTGACAAATTGGGAGAGCGCCAGCAGTCTTCTGAGGACCATGGTTGAGTGGTGCAGGATAAGATGCAACAAGTGCTCCTAATAAATGGAATGTTGGTGAAGTCATCATGAAATTATGCATGCATGGATTTATGATGTTGTTGCTATCACAGAGACATGGTTGAATGAGGGACAGGATTAGCAACTTAATATTCCAGGATATCAATGTTTTCAATGAGACAGAGGAGGAAGTAAATAAGATGGGGGATGTTGCATTACTGGTTAATATCACAGTTTTATTTAGGGAGGACACTCTAGATGGATCTTGCAGTGAGGTATTATGGGTAAAGCTGAAGAATACGAAAGGTTCACTCACAATGTTGGGATTGTAGTACAGATCTCCCAGCTGCCAGCAGGCGATAGAGGAAGAGATATGTAGTCAGATTCTGGAAAGATGTGAAAATAATAGGGTTGTTTGGAGTGATTTTAACTTCCTCGATATTAATCGGGACTCCCTTAGTACCAAGGGAGCAATTTGCTAGGTATGTCCAAGAGAGATTTTTGGAAACAGTATCTGGATATCCAACGAGGCATTTTTGGGATAAATTACCATAATTCTATAAGTTTTCAGATACTTATGGATAAGGACAAGAATAAACCATGAATGAAGGAGTTAAATTGGAGGAATACCAACTATATCTGAATTGGACAAGAACTGGAGAATGTGGATTGGGATTGGCCATTTGAGGGTAAATCCACATCTGAATATGGGAGTCTTTTAAGAATCAGATGATTAGCGTGCAGGATAGGGGTATTCCTGTAAAAATGAAGGAATGACAAGCTTGGATTATGGGGAAATTATCAGGTCAGTCAAAAGAAAAGGAAGCATACTTAAAGTCTAAAAGCATACAAAGTCCTTGAAGAATCTAGAGAAATTAGGAAAGAGCTCAAACAGAGTTAGGTGGGCGAAAAGGGGCTGTGAAATGTCCTTGGCCAGCAGGGTTAGGGAGAATTCCAAGGCATTTTATACATGTATTAGGACCAGGAGGGTGGCTAGGGAAAGAATAAAAGGAGGGAGGTTATGTGTGGAGCCAGAGGAAATTGGTGGTATTTATCAAAGAGAGGCATGTGAGGGATGTTGAGGTTGGGGAAAGGTGTAAGAATACTCTCAGGCAGGTCAATAAAATGAAAGAGGAAATGTTGGGTATCTTGAGATGTATTAAGGTAGACAATATCTATCCCAAGATATTGTAGGAGGCAAGGGAGGAAATAGCTGGGGCCTTAACAGATATCTTTGCATTGTCTTTGGCCTGAGGTGACTTTTCAGAGGACTGGAGATTGGCCAATGTTGTTCCTTTGTGTAAGAAGGGAAGCAGAAATAATCCAGGGAATTGCAGGCTAGCGTGCATGATGTCGGTAGTGGCGAAGTTGTTGGAAAAAATGCTGAGAAACAGGACTTGTTCACATTTGAAAGTGAATTTACTTGTTAATAATAGGCAACATGTGTTTGAGCGAGGAAGGTCATGTCTTATCAACTTGAGTTTTTTGAAGAGGTGACAAGAATGGTTGACGAGGGAAGGGCAGTGGATGTTGTCTCCATGGACTTCAGTAAGGCATTTGATAAGGTATCTCATGGCAGCTTGGTGTAAAAGATAGAGTCTCATGGGATTTGGGGTGAGCTAGCTAGACGGACATAAAAATGGCTTGGTAATAGAAGATAGAGAGTTATGGTGGAAGGGTGCTTTTCGGAATAGTCATCAGTAACCAGTGATGTTCTGCAGGGATCAGTGCTGGGACCTATGTTGCTTCTAATCATATATAAATGACCTGGAAGAAAATGTAGAGGGTCTGATTAGTAAGCTTGTGGATGACACCAAAATTGGTGGAGTTACAGATTGTGAGGAGGATATAGATAGTTTACAGAACTGGGCAGAGAAATGGCAGATGGAGTTTAATCCAGACAAATGCAAGGTCATGCATTCTGGAAGCTCAAATTCAGGTGTGAATTATACAATAAATGGCAGAACCTTTAGGAGCATTGATATATAGAGGGATCTGGGTGTACAGAGCTGTAGATCCCTGAAAGTGGTAACACAGGTGGATAAGGTGGTCAAGTAGGCATACAGAACACCTTCCTTCATTGTCAGAGGCACAGAATATAAAAGTTGGCAAGTTATGTTACAGCTGTATAAGACTTTAGTTAGGTCAAATTTGGAACACTGCAGGCTGTTCTGGTCACCACACCTCCAGTTGAACATGGATGCTTTGGAGATGGTGCAGAGAAGGTTTACCAGGATGTTGCCTGTTCTGGAGGGCTTCAGTTATGAGGAGAGATTGGATAAACTTAGAACATTTTCAGTGGAAAGACGGAGGCTGAGAAGCAACCTGATAGAGTTCTACAAAATTATGACAGCCATAGATAGTGTGGACAGTCAGAAGCATTTTCCAAAGTGAAAAGGTCAAGTGCAAGAGGGCACAGGTTCAAGGTGATAGGGGGAAAGTTTAGGGGAGAAGGGCAGGGAAAATTTTTCACAGAGAGGATAGTGGGTGCCTGGAACACACTGCCAGTGGAGATGGTGGAAGCAAGTAGGTTAGCAATGCTTAAGGCGTATCTTGAATGACACATAAAAGCAAAGCAAACAGAGAAATAGAAACCATACACACGCAGTAAGTAGTGGGTCTAAATAAGGAATAGGAATCTGCGCAGGCTTGGTGGGCCATAGGGCCTGTTGCTAAAGTTGTATTGTGTTGTATTGTATCAGTCATTGACTGCAATTTCATCATTGCTTGAAAGGGAAGCAGGCCCTGTTTATTCTCCAAAGCAAATGCAGTTTTTCTGCTTGTTCTTTCTTTACTTTCCTGTCATTCAATAAAGTTTCAAGTTTTAATATTAACAAGTATTTAAAGACTTTCCAATATGTGATGCTCCCACATTCAACAATGAGTTCTTCAGACAAAGTTCTAACATAGTATAGATAATAGACAGGTAGTATCTCTCTGCAGCTTAATTCTGCAGAAACCTTTACTACAATAGTCAGTCAGGAAGGTGATGATGTAAAATAGCAATTTAGTTATAACTATGCAATTTCTTTTCAAATGAAGTGTTACTCGTGCTTTCTAAATGCCCTCATAAATGTTCCTTCATTGTTTTCCACCCACTTTATGAATGGTGAAAACTTTTTGCTCGACAGAACTTTTTGATCTGATATGCAGACTGTGCTTTAAATATGGCACTCATAGCCCAACTCCTGGAAGATCCTTGCAATAATGTCTATTACCACCGCTGGTGAGCACACAATAATGCAAGTACAACCCCTTAGGTGTGTGGTGTATATAATAAGGTGAGCAACAGAGAAATACTTGAGATAATTCACTTTGGTTAACAGAGAGAAACCCTCCATGAAACTCCCCAGAACTGACATTTAGCTGATTTTTGGTAAAATTCAGCCCATTTTCTTTGTACATCACAGGTCTTAAATGTATAAGTACAACTGATTGTTATAAACATACTGCATTATGAAAATTAGGTACAGTTGGAAGTATTTGTGACTCCATCTAACTGAATTCAACTTATGGTTCCATTTGCTTAGCATATATCTGTTGGTTGATAAATAGAAGAGAAGCCAACTCACACAAGACCAATCTTCTGTTAGTTGCCGCATGTTCATTGATTCTATTAAAGCAAACCAACACAAGCAATACTTTGGTGGAATCCTCCAGTACTAGACGAGGTGGGTTAAAAGGCAGGAAGAGCAATTAATTAGTCAGGGAGGAAGAGTATCTATACCTAATGTTTTCCTACCTTCACTGGAATTGAATTCCGTGCAAAAAGATCCTGATCTTCCTGCTCCACTACTGAATGTTCCATTAATGACCCAGAGGGAAAAAAGACTACCGGTTGGTTGTTAGCTTGGATGGGGCAGCATCCATCAAAGGCATTGAATACTTGAGTGAGTCCATGTGGAAAAGAGAGTGGCCTCTAAGAATGCTCTTTGTCTTGCCCTTCCCCTCTCTCTCTCTCTCTCTCTCTCCATGATCTCACTCATAGGGATTGCCACCAGCCTCCTCCACCACACCCCATCCATTAAATCACCTATCTTTGGCCAGTGTCATTCTTCTCTAGGTTGTGTTTAGAGCAATAGCTATGGATTTCTACTTGACACTGCTATGCGCAGGAGCTGATGGCCACTGACTGGCTGGTTGCTCTCAAGAGAGTCTTTCGGCCATGGGCACCTAATAGCATATCGAGGCCTGCTGCTGTTGTCTTATGGACCTAAGGAGCAGAAAGGATAGTGGGCCTTCTGCCTAAGATTCAGTTGTGGTCTTCAGGCAGTGTGAGAGACACCCACCAAACTCGTAAGATCTTTCTTTATGTGAGATCCATAATATTTAACTGCAGGAGGTGAACAGAGCTTTGAAAAAAAATCATATGTCGTTGTTTGTTTCTAGTAAAGTGTGATGAAACAAACATTTTTCCCTAAGAATGAATTTTGTGTGTATATCACAACCTTCAGGTTTGTGGAGCCATTATGCAAGTATTGTTCAACTACAGCTGGATTCATGAAATTTTCATCAATTATTATAGTAAGTGGTAATTTAGCAGCTTGGGAAATATGAATCAAATATGATTGTAGGAATATTATGATTGGCTGTTGTTCTGTAGCTGTTGGTAACACATTTTCATTTCACAAACTGTCTTGTGGAAAATTAATTTTCAGATTCTACCTTGAATGTTAAAAACAGCATTAACAAAGCTATTTCTCTTTCTCTGCCAAAAAAGAAATCACATCTTTTGTTTCATGTGGTGAAACAGCTTATTATTACTTATTGTTCTTTTTTACATTATTGCTACCAATTATCTTGAAACAGCACACTTAAAATATGTTTTGAAGTTTATATGGAAAGTAACTCAGCAATTATGATGATAACATTTACATTGTTATAGAGGAAATTGCAAACATTTCAATGTGCTGCCAATTGCAAAATACATTCATGTTTGGAACAAATTAGTTGCAAGACTCTTTAGCTCTGAGTGAACATGGCATACTTTACAGACTAATTTGAAAATTTTATATAATATGCCTAAGAGGTGGGAAGGGGATTTGGTTAGTCAGGGAGGGAAAGTATCTATACCTGATGCTTTCCTTCCTTCACTGGAATTGAATTATATGCAAAAAGATCCATACACGACCTTTCTGCTCCAGCATTGAATGTTCATTAATGATCCAGAGGGAGAAAAAAAGTCTACAAACTGTTTGTTGGCTTGGATGGGGGCAGCCTCCACCAAAGGCACTGAGTACTTGATCAAGTCTGTGTGGACAAGTGAATTACCACTAAGAATGCTCTTTATCTTGCTCTAAATACCCTTTCCTCTCTCTCCCCATGATCCCACTCATAGGAACTGCCACCAAGCCCCTCCGCCACACCCAATCCATTAAACCTATCTTTGGCTGGCATCTTTCATCTTTGGGTTGTATTCACAGCAATAACTACAGATTTCTACATGGCTCTGCTATTCTTAAATCTTCCTCCAGTGAGTGATTGTAAATAAATGTCATGCCTTAGATAAGATCAGAACTGATTGTCAGGTGTGGTTAAATGATGTACACAGATATGAGAACTATAATATACCAGATCTGCCGAAATACATTAGTAAAATAGGAACAGACTAGCTATCTACCTATTATATTACATTGTTTCTAAGCACAGGATCACCACAAAATATTTCTTATGCTTTTGATGAATTCTAGTTAACACAGTCAGTTATTAGTCACAATACATGATACAGTATACTTATGAGGTAATTTCCATTTACTCGTCATGATGGCTCACAGTACACTGATACATTTACAAATCTGTTCTTGGCAGTAACACGTGAATAAATGATGCATTTTAATGAATTTAGTGGTACACATGCATGATTAAAGTTTTGTTAAAGTGCAAATAAAAATCATTAACCAAGCCTGTGCAGGATTCAATTAACATGAGACAAACCAATAATGGTAATTGAAGCACAATCAGAATTTATTATGAAATGAAGTTCAACTTATAAATGTGATGTGTATAGACAACAAAATAAATAATGTTCCTTATACCTATTTAATGTCAACTTGTAGGAATACTAACACCAATAGGCTGCTATACTCTGGAGAACAGTGGCAATGCTTTTTAATTGCTCTAGTCCTTTGTCACCCTCATAATTTGTTCCTCCTGTTTAATTTGCTTGGTCTCTCTTTGATTTTCACCATCTGATTTGCTTTCTCCTGTCCCACTTGTCTATTTCTGCTTTTCTTATTCCCTTCCTCTTCCAAACACTCATCAAACCTTTCTATTCCTTTTCTCAAATTTTCTTTCATCATTTCATTCCTTCTCTTCTTCCTTTAATCTTTCTCACACCCAGTACTTCATAGTTCTTTGTATCTCAGTAATATAAGCTTGATCTAGATTTTGAGAACACTGAGGTATCTGCAGCTATTAAAAAGTCAGACTGGCACTGCAACTGCAGATTTTGAAGTCCTGCTAAAAATCAGAAGTTGTGGTGTGACTCAGTTCATTCCAGAGAAGTGCATGATCATACTTTATGTTTCTGACTTTAGGCTGACTTTTAGACATCTATTCAAACTAATATTAGCAGGTTCAGAGTTTGGGACAGGCAAAGCCTCTGCCAGCCCTCTCATCCTTAACCCAAATAAGCTCATAAGTGGGTAACTAATGGACACCTGGGGCCATTTCCTGCCTCAATTTTCAATTTGATCGGAGGGGTTTAGGATTGGACATGTGCTTGGCAAGTCTTTGCTGAAATGTTGTGGTGTATCCTTCAATTGCTGAATTTTCACATTGGGTCACCTACAAGGTCTAACCCATGCATACATTCCCATTCTCCTTGCTGCTCCATTAAGACCATCCTCTCCTTGTATCTCCCTGGGTCAAAGCTCTGAATTCTCCCTCAATTCAGAGGTTTTTTACTGTTACCTGGTCTTGGACTCTGGGACATTAACTAGGAGAAAGTGAGGACTGCAGATGCTGGAGATCAGAGCTGAAAAATGTGTTGCTGGAAAAGCGCAGCAGGTCAGGCAGCATCCAAGGAGCAGGAGAAGAAGGGCTTATGCCCGAAACATTGATTCTTCTGCTCCTTGGATGCTGCCTGACCTGCTGCGCTTTTCCAGCAACACATTTTTCAGCTCTGGGACTTTAAATATAGGGACAGCTTATAGTCCCAATCCCAATGCACAAACAGATTGGCAGGCAGCTCTCGGAGATGGGATCTCCCCCCAAGCCAGGGGTGCCTATCTAGAGCCAATTAGCAATCCTGGACTGAGCCAATATTGTTGTATATACATTCCATGCTGAGTTGATGGGGCGGAAAACCACATCGTCTGAAACTCCTGCCCCTATGTTTTTATGTGATCACTCATCTGTCTCTCCACCCTCTCTCAGTCTCTTTTCCCTTTTCCCTCAGTCTTAGTGTTAGGCTTTCTGAGATGCTGTGTTTCTCTGTCCCAATTTCTCTCGCTCCCAAGGAAGTCAATCAATACAGTAGGCTGTGGCAACCCAAGGAGCTAGTCCAATGGCTTGTCAAATGTAATATTAACAGGAAAAGGGATAAAGTCCTTGGCAAGACTGTAACGATGAAGTTAATCATTTATTTTAAACATAAATATGTTTTGAAAATAATTTGTATTTTGTAGTCAAATAAATGCTTACATTTTCTTAATATTTTAATTGCAATACATGTATCTACCAGTAATTGAACTTTTAAAATTGAAAATTAAAACAAAAACTGCATTTCAATAAAACATTGAAAAAAGGTAAATATTGAAAGTTTAATTTAGTTATAAGGTTGTTTAAGGTTGAATCATTTCAGAACAATGCAATTATAGTGACTCAGCGATGACACTCTGATTATCTAACAAATTTACTTTTGAAATGAAGAATGGCTCAAAATGCTAATTTACAGTGAAATCGGTAAAGATCAATAAAACCAAATGGAATAAAAAATGCGTTTTTTCTTTAGCCTTCTTTCACTAAAATATGTTATTAAGTAAGTATTTAAGTCATTAGGATTTTAAGATTTGATGCTGATCATGATTGCTGGAATATGAAATTTAAAACCACAGACAAATAAAGGATTGAAATTCATTGTTTTAGTCATGCCAAAATAGTTACTAGCAATAGTGAGATTCTTCTGAAAGAATAGTGTACTTTAAACTATGCATGTAAATCTCAATGTTAGGGATTCAGATGCTAAAACCAAGATGACTAATGTAGAAACTGAATTTTTACAGTGCACAAGGAGGCCATTGAGTTGATTTGTCTGCATTGGCTCTCCAAATGGGCATCTCATTTAGTGCCATTCTTCTGCCTTTTCCCTATAACCATATACATTATTCCTTTTCAAATAACTGTATATTTCCTTTTTGAATAGCTGCCTCTGTCACTCTCAGGGAAATATATTCCAGACTTTAACCACTAATGTGAAAATGCTTGTCCTAATATTACTATTTTTTTAAACTAATTACTTTCAATCTTTGCTCTCTCATTCTTGATTCCTTCATCTGTGGAAGTGTTTTTTCCTATCTAGTTTTCCAGGCCTCTTATGATTTTGAATACTTCTATCAGATTTTCACTCAACCTCCGCTTTTCCAAGAAAACCAATCCCAATTTCTCCAAGCTATATTCCTATCTGAAATCTCTCATTCCCAGAAACATTGTCATCCTTTTCCAATGTCTCCACATCTCTCCTAAAGTGTTGTTCCAAGAAGTGGAAGCAATACTCCAGCTGAGGTCAAACTTATGTTTTATACAACTTCAACATTACCTTCTGCTTTTGTACTTTTGTCCCTGTTAATAAAGCCTCGGACACTACATGCTTTATTAACTGCATGTTCCAGTTCTAAGGTACTCCATATTAAACAGGACTTTGTCCAATATAATCTCTGGGAACAGTCACTGGACACACAAATTTTTTAAAGCATTTAAGGGTTTCTAATAGTTGTTGAAAGTGTTTGAAGTACTTAGATGTATTTACTATCATAATACAACATGCAACAACCTTGGAGTTGAAAACTGATCTCAGCTCAGGTCCTCAGGTCATAATGTTATTCGAGGTTTGGCTTCTCTGCGAATGTGTCTCATTGCGAGGCTTACAGATCATTTTCCAGCAGGCCATTTTGGAGAAAACAGTTGAAATTCTTGCTGCTGTAAAACAGATAAATTCATTTTCTCAGTGCAAACAGCAGTGAAGCCATCACTTTGCTGCAGACCAAATATATGGTTGAGACAATAAATCATACAAGGCTCTATTTATACAATTGAAAACATTTTTAATGATAATAATGGAATTTAGCCTATCCTATTCAACCTTGGATATCTCTCCACCTGAATATTTTTCTCCTACAATATCAAGAACAATCATAATTCTAATCAAGTAGCAGGGTATATCATGAGGAAATACAATCTAATTATAGTAGATTCTTATGACTTGAAAAAAATCTATTAATAATTAGACAATTTTTTTAAAAGGTGAGAAATGTTTGGAGAAGATTTGGAAAGAGCAACTTGATCATTCTGGAACTTTGAGCTTTCAATGACTAAGAAAGAATCACAAGAAGAACTTTTAACAATAATTGCTAACCGAGCCAGCGACGCCCACATGAATAAAAAAATGGGAGTGAACAATTTAAAATATATTTGCTAAATCAACAATTATTGCTCATTCCTAAGAAGGCATTTAAGAGTTAATTGCATTGTTGAGAGTCTGGAGTCACATGCAGGCCAGACCAGGTGAAGACTGCAGATTTCCTTCACTAGAGAACATTAGTGAACCTGATGGACTTCTTATGACAACTAACAGAAGTTACATGGTTGACATTTATTTAATTAAAATTTCACCAGCTGCCATGGTGAGATTTGAACCTGGGGTTCTGGATTACTAGTCCAGTAGTATTATCACAGCACCATCATGGACATCTCATGTTTATTAAATTATGATGAGAAATAAAAAATAATCCATATGGTTTTTGGGATAAGGCGTGCTAGATGCCATATCAGTGCGAGTATATTGGTTCATGTGCAAGGAAAATTGAAAGCTGGCAAACCAAAATCACCATTTTCCTCGTCCTTAAATGCTTTAAAAAATTTTATGTGCCCAGTGACTGTTCCCGGAGATTATATTGGACAAAGTCCTGTTTAATATGGGGTACCTTAGAAATTGAACATGTAGTTAATAAAGCATATAGTTTCTCAACCCTGTAGCTGAATATGCACTCAGGAGGAGGATGGAGCCATTCTCAAGGAATTCAGTTGTGGTATTTTTTCATTGATTAACCACCACCACCAGTAAATCACCCATGGTCTCCAATTGAACAATTTACATGCAAATCCTGTTGATGGCAATGCAGACTATCAAAGGTGAAACAGATGTAGGGAAGAACCCCTCTTTTTAATTTGACCTATTTTTCTAATCAACTTGTTCAGAGATGTTATTACACACCTCTGGAGCAGCTGAGACTTGAACCTGGGCCTCTTGGGTCCACGGGCAGGGACACTACTACTATGCCACAACACAACCCCTATAAGTTCAAATTTTCAGAAACACGGTCACTGTAGAAGACGAGACAAATTACCAACTGCACAAGAATCCCCTTATTTACAGGGGTCATCAATTATTGTCAGGGTTATAGCTGATGGCTTTCTTGGGCAACATTCAAATTTTAAAGAGAGATGGACTTGTATGGTTAAGGAGTGGCTCAAAGCACAGGATCAATTTACATGCATGTAGCAGCAGTCTTGAAAGAAATGGAGGACACAGCAGGAAGAGAAGCAGTGCCCTGGCACTAGTGGCATGGCTGTCACATGGTTCACTGATGCGGTCCCTCAGTGATTTTGAATACAGTATGTGAGAGGCCAGTGGCTCCTGTTTCCAAAGGGCAGCAAGCAAACTAAACAGACCTAGATGTAGATGGCAGAATAGATCTATGCTCATAGATTGACAAGTCCCAATAGATGGACTCTGGAAAATTGAAATAAAAACAGAGTATTAGAGTCTTAAAGTATTACAGCACGGACATAGATCCTTCAGTCCACTCAATCCATGCTAGACATAATCCCAAACTAAACTAGTCCTGGCCCATATCTCCAAACCTTTCTTATTCATGTACTTATCCAAATAAGAGAAAGTGAGGACTGCAGATGCTGGAGATCAGAGCCAAAAATGTGTGGTATTGGAAAACCGCAGCCGGTCAGGCAGTATCCAAGGAGCAGGAGAATTGACATTTCGAGCATAAGCTCTTCATCAAGAATATTGGTAGATTGCCTCTCCTGCTCCTCAGATGTTGCCTGACTGGCTGTACATTTCCAGCACCACACTACTTATCCAAATTGTAGTTGTAACCACATCCACCACTTCCTCAGGAAGTTCATTCCACAAACCAACCAGCTGCTATGTAAAAAAAAGTCCCTCATGTCTTTTTTAATTCTCTCTCCTCCCAACTTTAAATTGTGCCCCCTAGTCTTGAAATTCCCCATTCTAGGGAGAAGACAACTACAATTAACTCTATCTATACCCCTCATTATTTTACAAACTTCTATAAGGACACCTTTCAACCTCCTCTGCTCCAAAGAAAAAGTCCCAGCCTATCCAGGTTTATAACTCAAACCTTCCGCACCCGGCAGCAGCCTGGTAAATCTCTTCTGAAACCTCTCCAGCTTAATAATATCCTTCCCATAATTGGGTAACCAGAACTGGACAGTATTCCAGAAGAGGCCAAATACTTAAGGGCAGCATGGTGGCTCAGTAGTTAGCACTGCTGCCTCACCGCACCAGGGACATGGGTTCGATTCCTGCCTAGGGTAACTGTTTGTGTGGAGTTTGCACGTTCTCCCAGTGTATGCATGGGTTTCCTCTGGGTGCTCTGGTTTCCTCCCATAGTCCAAAGATGTGCTGGTGAGGTGAATTGGCCATACTAAATTGCCCATAGTATCAGGTGCATTAGTCAGGGATAAATATAGAATACAGGAATGGGTCTGGGTGGGTTACTCTTTGGAGGGTCAGTTTCTATACCGTCAGGAATCTAATCTAATCTTGTGTCACTCAGCAATGCATATTGGTGAGTATATTGGTTCATGTGCAATGAATAGTGAAAGCAGGCAAAACATTTGTTTTGAAACCAGCATTACCATTTTTCCTAACCTTGTAGCTGAATATATACTCAGGAGCAGGATGGATTCCTTTTCAAGGAATTCCCTTACTTTGTTCTAATCCAGAAGTACTCTACACACAAGGGAATGTTGGTTATTCATACCATAAAATCACCTGTGGTATTCTTTCTGTGGAAAGAGCTCATGTTTCAGATTTCAGTGCCCAGCATTGGCACTATTCTATTCTGTTACTTCCGCTTTCTCCTCCTTTTCTTCCTTCTCCTTCCAATGAATTGTGTTAAATCTAGTGCTTCACCTCTCTGGAGAGTCATGTAATAGAGTGCAGTAGACCACTACAAGGTGCAGAAGTGTGCTACAGACATCACACAAAGTTCCAAACACCAGAACTGCATCTTCAGAAGCTTGCTTGATGGTGGTATTTGTGAGTAGGTGGTGTTATCAATATATTTTTCATTATATATGTCTTAGGTTCATGTAAACAGATGAAAAGCCATCACTTCAAATTAATTTCTTGCCCCCTCGAATCCATACATGGGATGTAGGTGATGGGATGAAGAGCTGTGGCAGGACACTGGAAAGGTCATGCCTCCTTCCACAACAGTGAGCAAATACTTATAGGGTCATAGAGTCATACAACACGGAAACAGACCTTTCGGTCTAACTCACTCGCACTTACCAGACATTCCAATTTGACCTAGTCCCATTTTCCAGCATTTGGCCCACATCCCTCTAAACATTTATTCATATACCCATCCAGATGCCTTTTAAATGTTGCAATTGTACTTGTCTCCACCACTTCCTCTGTCAATTCATTCAGCTCTGTGTGAATAAGTTACCTCTCAGTCCTTTGTAAATCTCTCCTCTCTCACTGTAAACCTATGCCCTCTAGTTTTGCACCCCCACCACCCCCAACCAGGAAAAAGACCTTGGGTATTAATCTGATCCATGACATTCATGATTTTACAAACCTCTATATTTTATAAATCCCTTTGTAATCTTAGATAACCTTCTCCACTGTTTACTATACCACTAATTTTTGTGTCATCTGCAAACTTACTAACCGTGGTTCCTAGATTTTGATCCAAATTGTTTATATAAATAGCAAACAATCCACTGATAGCTTATTTGGCAGTTTGATGGCAACATAGATGCAATTGATAATATGCACCTACAGAAATTCAGTGATGGAGGTGAATCACATTGCATTGTGTCTGCAACACCTACCCAGCTAACTTGTGCAAACTGCCCACATCCTCCAAATGAGGCAATAGCGACCTGCAAGATGCAATGGTAACCTGCCACTTGAGATACCTCATCAAAGCACTAGCTGATTCTTGGAACAAGACTGAGATAAAGACATTCAAGCCTACAGTATATGTAATGACTATGTGCAGTACATTACAATCAGTGCTGCAAAGTCTTATTATCTTACTCAGTGAGATAGGTGTACTCTCCTGCAGGCTAGTTCTTCAGTCCAGGTAGGTAAATCTTTGGTGATAAACTTAATGTTTAATGCCTTGTTGGTCTCTTCTGCCGATCTCATACCCAGGGCTTTATACCTGCTCCTCAGGATGTTGTTCATCATTACTCATCCCTATATCTGAAAACATCAACCCCATGTCCAGCCTTTGCCTTACTGTCTGGATTACATGCCAATGTTTATTGCCGTTTCTCCCCCCCCACCGCCAAAAATCAAAAATTGTACAGTAGAGGCTCTTCAGCCTATCGAGTCGGTTCCATCAAAATTTTGTAAATCCAAACTAGTCCCACTTTCCAGGACTAGACTCATATCCTGGAATATTATAACATTTCAAGTGTTCATCCAAGCACTTTTCAAAAGTTGTAAGGCTACCCATCTCAACTACCATCGCAGGAAATGCATTCCAGACCTTTTACTACTCTCTGGGTGAAAAGGTTTTTCCTCAAATTCCGTCTAAACCATCTGCCTTTCAACTTAAATATGTGTCCCCTTGTTACTGACCCTTCAACCTAGGAGTACAGCTGCTTTCTATCCACCCTGTCCATACCCCCCATAACTTTATATACCTTTATCAAGTCTCCCTTCAATCAACTCTGTACTAAAGAAAAGAATGCAAGCTTATCCAGCCTCTCTCCATGGCTAAGATGCTTCATCCCAGGCAACATGCTGGTGAATCTCCTCCGCAACCCTTCCAGTGCAATCATGTCCTTTCTAAACAGCAATGATCACCTATAATCCAAATCCAATAAACCCTGGAGATTCTTAATCTTCTCCAGTAAACAAGTATGCATAAGACAGCTAGGCCATTAACACTACTCCCCTAATAGCAATTGTGTCTCAATGGATATGCTGTTCTTGGTACCTCTGAGCCGGTAGGTCTGGGTTCAAGTCCCAAATGCTCCAGAAACATGTTATAACATCTCTAAACTGGTTAGTTAGAAAGTATCTATGCTGCTCTTAGTCATGGACCTTTTATGGAACACCTAATTAAATAGTAGCTCTCCTGTTGCCTTTAACTTGCCAGATCCATTACAAAATTTGGCTTGTTCTACTGTGATGTAAGGTGTATGTTGTTTTTAACATAGGCTGGATTTTGAACAAGTGACAAATAAGTTTGAGAGGGTTTAATGATTTATTTGTTAGCACTGCTGCCTCACAGTGCCAGGGACCTGAGTTCAATTCCCACCTTGGGTGACTGTCTGTGTGAAGTTTGCACATTCTCCCTGTGTCTGCATAGGTTTCCTCCGGATGCTCCGGTTTCCTCCCATAATCCAAAGATGTGCAGGTTAGGTGAATTGGCCATGCTAAATTGCCCATAGTGTTAGGTATATTAGTCAGGGGTAAATGTCGGGGAATAGGTCTGGGTGGGTTGCTCTTCGGAGGGTCGGTGTGGACTTGTTGGGCCGAAGGGACTATTTCCATACTGTAGGAAATCTAATATCTAGTCATTTAAAAAAAAAGTCAGGATGAGGGAGGGAGTCCCTTGGGTAATAATGGGATTTGATCGCATTGGGAGAGTTTTATAAGCAGACAGAGTAAACATTGAAGAGTATTAGCTTGCTTTCTATTTAGAAGGTTCAAGGCTTCTTTTTGTTCAGGGGAAAAATCCATAGCTTGGAATGCTTTTTTTTGTTCACACAAGTCTTGGTTGAAGTTATATATAAGGAACAGTTTCTCCTAAAGCAAGGAATTAGTTTAGAATTGCTAGTAAAGAGGCTACCACTGTTTAAGGATTTTTATTTTGAAAAAAAAGTTTTGGTTTAGAACTTGAAAGGGTCTTTCAGAGTTGAAAGTCTAAGGCTCAGTTGTGTGACTAATCATGGAAGAGATGACCAAACTCTGAAGTCTGAGAATTGAAAGAAAGTGTGTGACAGATGGGATTGCATTTTCACTGTGTTTTGAAATCTTTCAAATTATGTTATATGTAAATATATTGGTTTATTATATATTTTCCTTTGTATAATATACTTGTTTTATTGTTAAAACCAAATCTGCAGCATTGCATGTTTGTGCTTCGGTGAAAGCCCACCATGTTAAATTAAAAGAAAATTCTATCAAATCACATTTCAGTCTAGAGTCTTACTTGCCTGGTAATAACATTAGCTGATATCTTAACGGTACAGAAACTCAAAGTACAGTTTTTGTTGGCCACCTCATGATTCTGAACCATTCATTTGTGTTCATTAGTTAAGAATAGGATTAATTTGTGTGATGCTCTTCACAGTTGAATATTTTTCCTGCATTCAAAATGTATTAAATATCACAATTGGCTCCTCAGACAAGGTAATGGAGGAATGTAGACGTCCTTAAATTGTGCTTGGATACGATAGCATATTAGCTCAGAGTGATATAAGCTGATCAACTACTTGGAGATAGGAATGAGGACATTGATCACTTCCCCCATTGCAATTCTCTAAGCATTAGGTTTAATTTGAGTGCACAGTTTTTCATGCTGATATCTGTAGTTATGATAAGGCATCTGGTTGTTAAAGTTAACCACATATGTTCAAGGTGACAACTGCTTGTCAAAAGTTTCAAGTTATTGCATTTACTAATTTTTACTGAGATTGTTGAATATTTTACACTGGCTAGCTTTCCAATGCTCAGCTCTGGCAATGACTTGCCAACTTAATTAAAGTGAAATTTAATCAAAGCAAATTAAAGTATGCGTTAGGCATTCTGCAATGTCACTGGTATTTGTGAATATGAGCTAGTCTAACTCCCAGTAATCAGAACAGTAGTCAACAGGGATAAGATTATTAGTGCCTACAAAAGAAAAGGTCCATTCCAAGCTTCATCCATTGTCTGTTTGGGATGTCATGTGTTATAGGTACCACTTCAGCATGCTTAGCTTGTATTCATCATAAATACTGCACTGGCTGATGTGGTCTTTAATGTCATTGTGTAAATTTGGCCAGTAGAGCACTTCTTTTGCCTTCTTTAGCGTAGACATAATTCCTTGATAGCATTCATGGATTTGTTTCAACATCTTATCTCTTATCACCTTCAGGATAATAACTCTACTTCCTTTGTAGAAGATGCAATCTTGGTTATTACTGCTTCTCTATACACGTAGTCCTCTGTTTCAGAAATAGTCGTGTCCTTGATGCTTTCAGATTATCCTTTCATCACTACTTCCTGCGGCATCTGGAGGGTTGGTATCGTACACTTGATTTTAGCAAGATGCTTGTTTATCAGATTCAATGTCATTGCTGGGTTAATGATTTACAGAGCAGATTAAACAATTCTTGCTGAAACTGGAAAATTTCACATTCCAAATTGACATCTTCAAATTTATTTACACAGAGCGTTGTTCTTGACACCATGATGGCAATCTACACCCGTTTTCCATAGTTGTATTTCAATCACGATAATGTCTTTGAATATAAAAGAACCTTCTTTCTGGATACTTTGGAGCTGACAGAAGGAGTTTGAAGATGACACTTTGAATGGCTTGTGCTCAGACTCTACTGTAACCTTGTCTCCTACAGAAGCAAAGACCACAGTCGGGCACTCTTTTTCAATCTGAGCATAGCATTATTCAGTTTGTTGGATGCCATAATGCAGGACCATAGACCCAGCTTACTGCAACTGAGCAACAGAATTCTAAAAGCAAACTCAAGGCGGCAAACAAAAATGTACCTATATTGATTAAAAAGGAAAGCATGTCCCCCAGTAATTTGCACTGTTGCACGTACATTTACTATTTTCCATATAACAAAATACGTAACAGTAAATGATATATTTACTTTAGATGAGCCACATGCAGGGAACAAGAGTAAATTAGACATGGAAGACTTGAGTACAAGGAACTTCTTGATTCATTATAAAGTTAATGATTTTGAAATAAACTCTTATCCATGAAGTATTTATTTTCAATATTTTAACCAACTTGTTCAGACATGTTATTACACACCTCTGGAATACTTGAACTCAGACATTCTGGCCCAGAGGTAGGACTCTACCAATGCACCTCAAGAGCACTTAATATCTAATTTATTATCTTACATTATTTTAAAGATGTGAGGAAAGGTAAAGTTGCTTTTTTTAAAATGTATCAAAAGCTGTAAAACTAATGTGCTACAGCAAATAGACTCTTGTGTACACGAAATAGACATTCAGACTGCTTATTGTCAAAACATTTGTTAAAAATTGAGAACTTCTGAAAATTATTCATCTGTAATAGGACAGTTTAAGTTTATTTGACAGGAATATGTAGCTGCAAGAGTTACGTGTAAATCTGCTCATATAAACTGCATTTCAAATCTTGCAGCTTTTAAAATTTTTTTTTAGCAAGCTTACAGTATGACAAATGATTTTAATTGCGCTTCCTACAGAAACTATTCAACTATTTATTTGCCTAGTTGCTAATGAGTAAATTCTATGGGCTGACTTTGACTAAAATTGACTAAGAGAAAATTTCAGGGAACTTCATAGAGCGTTTCTCTCCCTGAATTCTAACAGATTATCATATGCAATTCTCTGCTACTTGCCTCATTATTATGCATTATACCTCTACGATGCCCCACTATGGAGCATTCACCAACAGCAGAAATTCTCACCAGGACATCCAAACATTCTTGGCACTGGTGCCATATTTAAAGCCCAACCGTGCACCATGTCATCTGCTACCAGCCAGGAACTGCCCTTCACTGGGCATGTAATGGGAAAATGACAAAAAAGAAAAACTTCTGAACACATGTTGGTGGCATGTGTGACACTTAATTGCAAATACAAGCTCACATCAATCTATGAATTCATTGCTATTTTACATCATCACCTGTCAGATCAAATGTCATTGTAACTGCAGCCACAATAATGAAGCGACACAGATTACCCATACTTTGTGCCATACCATCTTAGAACCCTGTCTAAAGGAGTGCTACTCTTTTTGTAACACCAAGCATAACATAACATTTTTTATTGTTCAATGTGGGGGCAACACATGCTGGAAAACGTTCAAACAGTTGAAACTGTTCATATTTATTCAACAATATTATAAATGAAGAAGAAACCAAACAAATAAGTGTATTTACTGCTGTGAACAAACAGGGACTGCTTGCCTTTCACACAGCAACAAATTTACAGTCAATGAATGATCACCACATCCAATTCACATCTATTAGAGCTGGGTGTCAATTAAACCCTATCTGGCTTGTTGTACCCGATGACTATAAGCTCACACCTTCCTGAAGAAGGGCTTATGCCCGAAACGTCGATTCTCCTGTTCCCTGGATGCTGCCTGACCTGCTGTGCTTTTCTAGCAACACATTTTCAGCACACCTGCCTAGTGCCATATAGTCAATCTGGCCAGGTGTTAGGTAAGACTCCTAAAATATTTATTCAAATTAAATACCTTTTTAAAATCATCAGGTTTGTCACTCGTTGCTAAGCTCTTCACACTTCCCTGTAAAAAATGGGGCCAATGTTACTTACAATGCATACCTTGTTCAAACTTGGAAGATCCACAGTTGTATTCTCCAAATCTGTAATGTATGGGAGGAAAGGATAGTAAGCTGTTGCTGGCACTGGTTCAAAACAGTATACCTTTCAATAGGAATACAGAATGAGTCATCTAATGATCTATTCCTTGAAACTGAAAGATCGGATTTGAAACTTGAGGTTGACAATTTGAACATAAGAACTAGGAATAGGAGTAGGCCATCTGGCCCTTCAAGCCACTCCGCCATTCAATAAGATCATGGCTGATTTTTTTGGGCCTCAGTTCCACTTATCCATAACCCTCTGACCATAACCCTTAATTCCTTCATTGTTCAAAAAAACATCTTAGTTTTAAAAACATTGACTGAATGAGTGTCAACTACTTCACTAGGCAGGAAACTCCATAGATATACAACCCTCTGAACTGAGTTCCTTCTCAATTCAGTCCTAAATCTACTCCCCCTAATTTTGAGGCCATGCCCTTTTGTCCTACTTTCACCCACCAGTGGAAACATCCTCTCTATATCTATCTTATCTATTGCCTTCATAATTTTATTTGTTTCTATAAGATTCCCCCTCATTCTTCTGAATTCCAATGAATATAATCCCAGTCTACTCAGTCTCTCCTCATAAACCAAGCCCATCAACTCCAGAATCAACCTAGTGAACCTCCTCTGCACTCCCTCCAGTGCCAGTGCATCTTTTGTCAAGTAAGGAGATGAAAACTGCACACAGTACTCCAGGTGTGGCCTCACTAGCACCTGTACAGCTGCAACATGACCTCCCTGCTTTTAAACTCAACCCCTTTAGCAACGATGGACAAAATTCCATTTGCCTTCCTAATTATCTGTTGTACCTGTAGACCGACCTTCTGTGATTCATGCACATGGACACCTAGGTCCCTCTGCATAGCAGCATGCTGCAACTTTTCACCAGCCAAGTAATAGTCCATTTACTGTTACTCCTACCAAAATGGATGACTTCACATTTATTAACATTGTATTCTATCTACCAGACCTTTGCTCACTCACTTAAAGGATCTATGTTCTCCTGCAAAGTTTCACATTCCACTGCACACTTTGCTCTGCCACTCATCTTACTGTCATCTGCAAATATGGACACATGACATGTGGTCCGCAACACCCAATCATCAATATAAATTGTGAATAATTGCGATCCCAACACTGATCCCTGAGGCACACCACTAGTTACTGATTGCCAATCAGAATAGCACCCATTTAACTCTAGTCTTTGCTTCCTGTTAGTCAACCAATCCTCTATCCATTCTAATACTTTACCCATACGCCATGCATCTGAAGTACCACTTTAGATTACATTTGCAAAGCATGTTGGGATCGTTGACAAAATTTTGTGCAATTTGCGCTAAATCTTGCTAAAGTGCTGACTGCTACACTTTATATGGAAGTATGACCATTAGCAAGTAAAACCACAAATTCAAAATAGGTGGTAGCTGCAGTCTCAGCAGACAACTCCTGCGTGGGGAAGGACTGTTTACGTAATTGAAACTGCATGCTTTGCTGTGGTTAAGGGTATAAAAGGCTGTTGATCTTTAATCTGCGAGAAGCTAGGTCTGACTGCATTGTGGTCACATGCTTATGCTTCTCCCAAAAGCTTTTGTTAAATAAATAGCTTCTGATTCACTTTAAATGTGTAATGTGGCATTATTTTGCTTACAATAAATTGGTATAGTCGGCAGGATGCTGTCTACTGGTCCGGGCAGGTGGTCACTGTCCGGTGACTGGAGAAGGATATTGAACAATTTGAGGTGAATCAGATGTCAGTAATTGTTGAGCTGTTGAGTGAATGAGAGGATGTCTCTCACGTAGCATCTGAGTTGAGCACAAACGGACAAGGAAGGTATCCGTCTCGAGCACCTAATCTGAGCTGTAGCTAAGAGGGGAAATCCCCCACACATATTTATCTTATGAAGCAGCCTCTTGTGCGGCACCTTGTCGAAGGCCTTTTGGAAATCTAGGTATACCACATCTACTGGGTCCCCATTGTCCATTGTGCTCATAATGTCTTCATAGAATTCCAAAACATTAGTTAAGCATGACCTGCCTTTCATGAACCTATGCTGCGTCTGTCCAACGGGACAATTTCTATCTAAATGCCTTACTATTTCTTCCTTGATAGTAGACTTGAGCGTCTTCCCCAATACAGAGGTTAAACAGTGGCATCACATTTGTTGTTTTCCAATTTTGCTGGAACTGCCCTTAAGTCTAGTAAAATTTGGAGAATTACCACAAGTGTACTTGCTATTTCTCCCACCAACTCTTATTATCCTGGGATGCATTCCATCAGGGCCAGGAGACTTGTCTATCCTTAGCTCCATTAGCTTGCTCAACAATACCTCTTCCACAATAATGATGATTCACCTACCTTCGTGTATTTCTCAATTACTGGCATGTTATTTGTGTCCTCCACTGTGAAGACCAACACAAGATACTTATTCAATGCCTGGGCCATTTCATTATATCCCATGACTAAATGCCCCTTCTCATCCTCTAAGACAAATGCTTACTTTAGCCACTCTTTTATGTTTTATATATTTACAGAAACTTCTGCTTTTTGTCTTTATATTCTGTGCTAGTTTTTTTTCTCATGTTCTATCTTATTTTTCTTTATAGCTCTTTTTATGGCTTTCTATTGACCTTTAAAGCTTTCTTAATCTTCTAGTTTCCTATTGATCTTGGCCACTTTGATTGCCTTCTCTTTCAATTTGATAGCCTCCCTTACTTCCTTAGACATCCATGACAGATTACCCCTTTTCTTACAGTCCTTCCTTTTCACTGGAAAATTATTTTGCTGAGCACTTTGTCCTCCAGGGCTCATTAACTGTCTCACCATAAGGTTTTTCTTTGCAGTCTACTTTAGCCAACTCCTCCCTCATCCTATTGCAGTCTCCCTTGTTTAAGCACAAGACCCTGGTATTGGATTTTATCTTCACATTTTCCATCTGTATTCTAAAATCAGCCATAGTGCGATTGTTCCTCCAAAGAGGATCCCTAACTACGACATCATTAATTATTCCTGTCTCATTACACAGGAACAGATCTAGGATAGCTTGCTCCCTCGTCAATTCCATTTCATACTGTTCAAGAAAACTATTGCAGATACACTCCACGAACTCCTCCTCAAGGCTATCCTCACAAAGCTTGTTCGACCAATTGACTTGTAGATTGAAATCCCCCATGATAACTGCCATACCATTTTAACAGGCATTAGTTATTTCTTTGTTTATTGCCCCCCAATGTGATGTTATTATTTGGTGGCCTATAGATTATGCCTATCATTGACTTCTATCAGTGATGTTTTAAGATCAATTTCACAACTGTCGACTGCTGAAAGAATAGTTATAGTAACTTGCATTCAAAATCAGATCTTTTTGCACAATGTATATAATACATTTACATAAATAATATGTTGTTTAAAGATTGTTCAAAGACAGATTTATCAAATGTCATAGCACAATTTGTTGCCAAACCAATGTTGTAGTGACAAACAACATTATTCGCTAGTTAAATAGCTCAAATGCTTGATCATTGCCATTTAGTACATTGTAACACTTAGGGTGAAGCGAATGGGGTCAAATTTAAGCCACAACTGATTCCTTATATAATGGCACTTATGTTCAAATTAAACCAATTTGAGATTGGAAGTCATTTGACTATTCTGGACCTAAAACATTGTTGAAATATTTCACAATACAATACAATAAACAAAATTTTAATGTAAGCAGTTTTATAGTAAATTTAAAGCTATTCAGTAATTATAAATGCACTTTAATATTTATCAGATGATGCTATCAATACTTCTAAGCACATAAGCAGTGTGAGAGTTACAGGTGCAAAATGTTTGGTTTTTGCTAAAAGAATTATGTACATAAGTTTAAACACAACAATGGCAATTTTAACAGGAACTGATTACTAAGCATTTCTATTTTTGTAGTTTTTTGTGTCTAATGAAATATTTGGTGTACACTCTTGACATATATTAGATCAGAATTTCTTGAAAACATGACAGTGATTACTATTATTTATGCTCAAATCAAACAGATTCTTTGAGTGCAAATGTGCAATTAGGTTTGAAGCAGGCTTCCTGAAAATTTCCTCCATGAACTGCATGAAAACAGGATTTTGACATCTGAATTCCCATACAAAACACAGTGAGAAACATGCAGATCCTTCATAGTATCATAGTCACAGAATAAGTTAGAGCTTATCATTAACATTTGAAGTATCATTTTTAATGAAATGGTAAGTTTTAATGATCACCAAACAAACTCTCCGGCAGTAAAAAAAAACTTTGACAACTGTGCTGTCTCATTTTGTTGGATGTTGAAAGTGGGAGATTTTTTTTCAAATTAACTACTTTTTACAAATCTTTTCATTTTTATCTTTCTTCTTTCTCTTTTATTACAGCCTTTCTTTCCTGTTCTTTGCTTCATTTTCTGTACTTTATTTGACTTTAAATTCACTATTCTACCTGAAGTTTCCTGATGCAGACTGTATGTTGTTCACTAACAATACTTAAATTGGATTGGTTAAGGAGAAAAGTCTTAGCCAATTCTCACAACTCTTGAATTCTCTGTGCTGGGCACTCCATTCGAATCTTCTATTTACAGCATATTTTACTGCAAAACAAAAATAGAAACTAGAAGGGCATACCATTTGTCAGTATTGTATAATGGTGCAAGAGTCTGAAAGGATTAATACCGAGGAATATCATCAGCGCCACCGACAATGATGATGCCATATGATATTGGTGTCAGAATAGCTCAGGATTTCAAAGGTGCGAGACCTACCAACTAGGTATTGCTCATATTCTTGAATATCTATCCTATAAGTGTAATTTGTACTTAGTTGCTAACATGCAATGAACTACAGTTTGTTCAAGACAAGAGCCTTTTTTCCACTCGACTGGTAAATGGTTTTCCTCTACCTGACCATGCTGGCCCTAGTAGATGCCTATCCTAAAAGAGGAGGTGGTGGCTAACCTAATATAATGTGAGCGATGGTCTAGACAGCCTCATAATATGGAGCAACATTCAGGATTCCATTTAGCTGTGCCATTCTGGAAGCAGAGGAGGTCTCAGAATTTCTTCAGGCACAATTTTAAAAATTTTACTTATACAGACCATCAACAGCAGGAAGAGCTAAACAGTCAAGAACTCCATAAAAGAATCCCTTCAACAAGGTAGAATTTATGATAAAAGCAACTCAGAGCTGGTAAAGTTAAAAATCATACAACACCAGGTTTTAGTCCAACAAGTTTAATTGGAAGCAGGAGAAAGTGAGGTCTGCAGATGCTGGAGATCAAAGTTGAAACTTTATTGCTGGAACAGCACAGCAGGTCAGGCAGCATCCAGGGAACAGGAGATTCGACGTTTCGGGCACAGGCCCTTCTTCAGGAATTCCTGAAGAAGGGCCTGTGCCCGAAACGTCGAATCTCCTGTTCCCTGGATGCTGCCTGACCTGCTGTGCTGTTCCAGCAATAAAGTTTCAACTTTAATTGGAAGCACACTAGCTTTCGGAGCGTCACTATCACCTGATGAAGGAGCGACGCTCCGAAAGCTAGTGCGCTTCCAATTAAACCTGTTGGACTATAACCTGGTGTTGTGTGATTTTTTACTTTGTACACCCCAGTCCAACACCGGCATCTCCAAATCAGAGCTAGTAAGATACACACTGTAGAAGGAACATTAGGAACTCTCTGGAATTGAAGTATTTTACATGTGCTACACATTTATGTTGACACATCAGAAGGCCAGAAGAATTTTGTTCACATAAACAGATGTCAGCATGACCAATATTTTAAGTTTCAAACAACCCTAATGAATTTGGTATTCATACACCCCTGTCTCCCTGCAGGCATTGATCAAAATTTGCTGGATGAGTCAAATGGAAACTTAAAAGAAACATATGAAGTCTACTCTATTGAAAAGTCAATAGTTAGACGGTGAGCTGATGATTAGAAAGGTCAGTGATCTTAAGGAATGTCTGAAGAAATGTGTGTATTTAATTAAATGTTTTAAACTCAGCAGTAGTGGACTGAATTGTCACAGTCTGGATTAGTGGTGCTGGAAGACACAGCAGTTCAGGCAGCATCCAAGGAGCTTCGAAATCAACGCTTCGGGCAAAAGCCCTTCATCAGGAATAAAGGCAGTGAGCCTGGAGCGTGGAGAGATAAGCTAGAGGAGGGTGTGGGGG
>NC_057714.1:176467-193000 GCF_004010195.1 Chiloscyllium plagiosum
CCCCACTCACCCATTGTACTCTATGCTACTTTCTCCCCACCCCCACCCTCCTCTAGCTTATCTCTCCACACTCTAGGCTCACTGCCTTTATTCCTGATGAAGGGCTTTTGCCCGAAACGTCGATTTCAAAGCTCCTTGGATGCTGCCTGAACTGCTGTGCTCTTCCAGCACCACTAATCCAGAATCTGGTTTCCAGCATCTGCAGTCATTGTTTTTACCTCCTGAATTGTCACAGTAACTCTTAAGATAGACAGGGTGAATTAGATGAAACTGTGTACTATTTATCAATTAAACAGAGAGTTTCTGATCCCAGAACTATGTTGTGTAAATAATGGATGGTTGATGAAATGATATGTAAAAAGGCAGCAGTCTGAACAAACTAATGCTGAGGTCAAAGTTTGGTAAAATCAAGATACAGGTCTCTTTCCAGGGAAAACAAGCATGAATACATGATCAAACTGGCTGTAGAAACATGATACGATTTTGATGTTTGGTGATGGTTAAACTGATCAAATTGCTGGAGATTGGAAGGTGTCAAAGTTTGAATATAGATGCCATCTGTATGGAGAAGAAAGCCTGCCTCAGACTAATAATTAATTAGCTCAGGATGGGGCCATCTGATCAATAACTGGAGGTGAATAGGGCTGATCACCTAGTCTACTGATAATACAACTAGGCCTTCACCTCCCTTGAATGGATTCTTCAATTGGAGTGGACAGCGATGAAGGTTACCTCAGATTATAATGCGATCTTGATCAGATGGGCCAATGGGCTAAGGAGTGGCAGATAGGGTTTAATTTAGACAAATGCGAGGTGTTGCATTTTGGGAAAGCAAATCTTAGCAGGACTTATACACTTAATGGTAAGGTCCTAGGGAGTGTTGTTGAACAGAGACCTAGGAATGCAGGTTCATAGCTCTTTGAAAGTGGAGTTGCAAGTAGATAGGATTGTGAAGACGATGTTTGGTATGCTTTCCATTATTGGTCAGAGTATTGAGTACAGGAATTGGGAGGTTATGCTGCAGCTGTACAGGACATTGGTTAGGCCACTGTTGGAACGTTGCATGCAATTCTGGTCTCCTTCCTATCAGAAAAACGTTGTGAAACCTGAAAGGGTTCAGAAAAGATTTACAAGGACGTTGCTGGGTTGGAGGATTTGAGCTATAGGCAGAAGTTGAAAAGGTTAGGGCTGTTTTCCTTGGAGTGTTGGAGGCTGAGGGGTGACCTGATAGAGATTTTCAAAATCATGAGGGGCATGGATAGGATAAATAGACAAGGTTTTTTTCCCCGGGGTGGCCGAGTCCAGAACTAGAGGGCATAGGTTCATGGTAAGAGTGGAAAGATTTAAAAGAGACCTAAAGGACAATGTTTTCACGCAGAGGGTGGTACTTGAATGGAATGAGCTGCCAGAGGAAGTGGTGGAGACTGGTACAATTGCAACATTTAAAAGGCATCTGGATGGGTATATGAATAGAAAGGGCTTGGAAGGATATGGGCCAGGTGCTGGCAAGTGGGACTAGATTAGGTTGGGATATCTGATCAGCATGGACGAGTTGGACCGATGGGTCTGTTTCCATGCTGTACATCTCTAACACTCTATTAGGAAATAGATGCGAGATATATTTACTACATTGTTCTGATATTTTGTAAACAATTGTCAACTGTACTTTTTCTCATTCCATAAATCCATAAGTGGAATCTTATAAGGGCCTGAGCAACGAAGAGATTTGTAGCAGAATTGTGCCAGGAATCCACAAAGCTTATCTTGATCAGTGCAGCAACTTGCTGCAGTTTTTATTCATTTCCTGAGTGGCAAGGTGAGTTTCTTGCTGGGCAGCAGTGAACTGCTAATTAAGGGGTTTTAGCTTGTTAAATGACTCGCACTTACTGGGCCTGCACCTCTGTAGTAGATGGAAGTAGGTCATGATCAATCCTGTGGCTCCGTGGTGACCAGCTTGGAGTGTATGGCTAACATAGTTGGGAAGACATAATCGCATCAGTCAGGGGTCAGGTGTACTTCTGGTCCATGGCTGTCTGGTTAGGTTGCTCAAGTAGTGGGGTATGGTCAGTCTGTCAGTCCATCCACAGAAACTAAAAGGAAAGGTGCATGATGGTTGGGGCACAGAATGGTCACAACTGAGGGAAGCAGATTTGTATTCTTTGGGATTGTGACTGGAAGCTGGGGGTAGGGGAAGGAGGGATGACACATGTTAAACTGAGCAACAATATTTGTAAAGGTAAATATGGTAAATCATGGAATGGAAATGGGTCAAGCAGGAGGGGTGTTTGTCCACATTCAGAAACACCCTATCTTCAAGATAGGATAACAGTGTACGATCTACACACCTAGTATCTGGGCTGAGGAGGAAAGATTGACAGATGCTGGTTCATGTACATGGGTTGGGTTGGGACCTGGAGAGATGCAAATGGGGTTCTTGTGAAAGACTATCAGGAAGGTGATCTGGATGTCCATCACCTTGCTGCCTCACAACGCTAGAGACCGGGGTTCAATTCCCGCCTCAGGCGACTGACTGTGTGGAGTTTGCACATTCTCCCCGTGTCTGCGTGGGTTTCCTCCGGGTGCTCCGGTTTCCTCCCACAGTCCAAAGATGTGCAGGTTAGGTGAATTGGCCATGCTAAATTGCCCGTAGTGTTCGGCGAAGGGGTAAATGTAGGGGAATGGGTGTGGGTGGGTTGCGCTTCGGCGGGGCGGTGTGGATTTGTTGGGCCGAAGGGCCTGTTTCCACACTGTAAGTAATCTAATCTAAACACAGAGGCAGAGATAGAAGACACTGGCTGAAAAGCACTCATTGTCATCTTCCATCATTGTGGAAATCCAAAGTATACAATCAGAAAGAAAATGGGTGCAATCACGCTAAGAGTGGGTAGTGTATGTGTCTGGACTTTTGAGGACGGGGGTGCAGAACCCACTGATGTGAGGTCCTTTAAGGCAAAACAATATTACATATAGACAGGTGCTGGGTAATCACTTTGCTAAATATTCCTGTTCTAACCATAAAAATGACCCCGAGCTTCCAATTGCTTGCTGCTTCAACACACCACCTCATGGAAACATTTCTGTCTCAGGCCTACTATGTTGCTCCAACAAGATACAAAGCAAGATAGAAGAACAACACCTCATCTTCTACCTAGGTACTTTACAGTCATCAGCACTTAACACTTCAGAGTGTGAACACCTCCCCCAATGTTCACTACACACCCCCACATCCCCAGGTACTTAACTGCAGGTGTTTTTTTCCAAACACAGCCACCATATTTTTAACTACTCACAGTTCCTCTTATCACTTACTCAATATTCACTTCCTCAGTTTATGATCAGCAATTTCTTTTGATCTGCTTCCTTTTCTATTTCTGAGCATCACCTTCAGCAATTCGTTTCACTCATTTCCCCAAATCCCCATTGTCAGCATAAATACCATTATTTCCCAGCTGCTTTTAGTTCTGACGAAGGGTCACTGGACCTGAAATATTAAATCTGTTTTTCTCTCCACTGATGGTGCCAGACCTTCTGAGTTTCTTCAGCACTTTCTGCCTTTGTTTTAAATCTCTAACATCCACAGTTCTTTCCTGAAAACAATAAATGCTGGAAATCACAGCAGGTCAGACAGCATCTACAGAGAGCAAGTTAATGTTTCGAGTCTAGATGAATCTTCATCAGAGCTCAGTTAGCTTGCTCTCTCTCTGTGGATGCTGTCTAACCTGCTGTGATCTCCAGCAGTTTTCAGTACAGATTCCAGCATCTACAGTAATTTGTGCTCCACCCAGAGTTCTGTTTTGCTCCAGGCATCATTTAGCACCTCATTCACAGCTGCATTTTTCGATACAGATGCAGGAAAAGAATAGGGATGAGTGTCAATGGTGTCAGCAGGACACATTGCCCTGGTTAGGCCTTATTTATCTCGCTTCCACATGCTACAGCAGGCTCTCAATACAGTCATTGATACTTGGCACATCCTGGGTTGACAAGAAGTTTTGTCTCATGCTGGCAATGTTACATTCGAGGTTATACAGACGTTCAAACAAACACACGTACTGCCAAAGTAATGAAATTTATACCAAACATGAGAATTCATTTACAGTGCAAAGTCACAAATGTTACCAAATGATCTCAAAATGTTTTTTCTTCCTCTTTCTCTCTCCTTCCCAATATGTTCAGACAATGCCCTAGTTCCATAGCTAGGTGGAAGGAGCTTGTTTTGAAGCCCATAAGTCCTGGAGATTTGCTCAGGTGGACTCAGGTGTTTGTGCCTAGATGGCTCAGACATACGGAGGGTCTTCTTGCCAAAGATGAGTGGTTCCTGCTCAGTTTGAATTTCCAATTCAGAGGGGCAGACAGGGTGAGATCCAAACATCTCTGCACTGTCTGAGAGGTGACTTCTGAGAGGTCTATGCTTGGCTCCTCCTCAGGCTGTGTGTTTCCTGGAACCGCCTTGTCTTCTTGTGAGGAAGGGGCACATGAATACATGCCAAATTTCCTGTACCCCTCTCATCACGCCTTCAGTCCTGAGGACCAACAGTTAGGTGTAGTGCAGATGTGTGTGCCTCTCAAGCAGACTCTGAGGTTGCTGGACTTGACTCTTTATGGCAGCTGCCAAATTATCCACAGAGGAGAAAGTGAGGTCTGCAGATGCTGGAGATCAGAGCTGGAAATGTGTTGCTGGAAAAGCGCAGCAGGTCAGGCAGCATCCAGGGAACAGGAGAATCGACGTTTCGGGCATAAGCCCTTCTTCAGGAAAGGCCCATTCCTGAAGAAGGGCTTATGCCCGAAACGTCGATTCTCCTGTTCCCTGGATGCTGCCTGACCTGCTGCGCTTTTCCAGCAACACATTTCCAGCAAATTATCCACAGAGGCAACCAGACTGTCGCATGAGTAGCTGCGTTGCTACAGCTTCTGGGCAATAAACGTGGGCCACACCTGTTCCTCCTGTTTCATGAAGGTAAAGTCCCCAATTGTCAACACCATTGAGCCTTCTCCTGGCTGGGGCTGAGCATGTGCTCAGAGTGCCAGTGTCTGAGCCTTTTATTCCTTGAGCGGCTGTGAATGTGACAGTGAATTGTTAACTAGTATGTACTCCCAAACTTTCTAAAGTTAACATTCCAATAGAAAAGTCAGTACCCTAGTTGGGTGGGAGAGGGTAGGGGCTTGTAAATGCTTTCTCCAAGGCCACCGTATTCTTGCCCTCAAAGTCATAGTCATACAGACGTACAGCATGGATACAGACCCTTTGGTACAACCCGTCCATGTCGACCAGATATCCCAACCCAATCTAGTCCCACCTGCCAGCACCTGGCCCATATCCCTCCAAACCTTTCCTATTCATATACCCATCCAAATGCCTCTTAAATGTTGCAATTGTACCAGCCTCCACCACTTCCTCTGGCAGCTCATTCCATTGCAGCTCAAAGGCCAAGAAGGTGGCATTAAGTGGGGCTGGTCATTTTTCCATGAAGGTGATAGACGAAAGAGAGACAAAGCATCACAGTCGGTGGTTAGAAGTGGTGTGCAATCCATGAGACTGTCAGTAGGGTTACTGTGAGAGTTGCAGTAGAATGAAAAGTTGCATTTACTTAGTTGACAGGACATGCATGTCTTGGCAGGCTCCATCTTCTCCTGTGACAGCCACGATTCTCTCCCTGTAGGAATTTAGGAGTCAAATATCAGGCATCTCACCATCCACCAATTGTGGGTTGACTTCTTTTATTATGAGAGAAAAGAAGGAATTAAGTAAGGTGAAAAAAAGTAGCATAGCTATTAATGCTGGTGCAGGTCATCAAAAAGTGGTGAAGCAAGTGCAGAGGCCATGTTAATGGAGTGAGGATGGTGGGGAGGAACAAGAGCAAGTGACAGAAGATGTGGCATGCAATAGTGAGAGTAGCAGAGCATGAGCTTTGGTGGGAGAGTTACAGTGAGTATGAGGTAGCAGAGAGAAGAATATGGCATTTAACTTGGTGCATTGGAGAAGGTCATTGCTGTCCATTCCTCCATGAGATGGCACTAACCCAGTTTGTGGCCTTGGATCAAGTTGTTAGGGTTTGATTGCATGTCCTCCTCTGCTGGTCCTCTGGAACAGAATGCACTCCTATGCCCTATGCTCTCCACCAGGACCTCTAGGTTTCTGTTGGAGAATCACAATGCCATTTATCCCTTCTCCAGCATGTTCAGAATCAGTCCATCAATGTAAAGGGCAGCTTGGCCTTAGTGCTCAGTGGCTGAGATGGCACCAGGGATTCTAGTTTTTTCACAGATATCTGATGAGTAGTAAGTTCTTCTGAGTATGGCACATGGTAAGATGGGGTTAGAATCAGACATGAGGGACACCAATAAGATGGGTAGATATTGTGGAAGTTATTATGGCAGAAATGTAGTTAACTTAGTGTTGCAATGTATGCCTGGGATCATGTTACAGGGCTCCAGTAACAGATAATGGTAGTGCGTTGTGATAGGTTAGTTAAATCACTGGGAGATGAGCTAATGCTGAAGATGGTGCTGTAATGTGATAGGTTAAGTGTGATAGAGGGAACCAGTGTGGCAGACAATGATTAATTTAGAAAGATAAAGCAAGCCAACATGACTGGTTATGCTAATGTTATCCAATAAGCACAGGACCAACAAATTGTATAAACTGGAGAAGAACAAAGAAATTTGGGCAGTCAGGGTAGACATTTTTCTGGCTGCCACAGCTTTGATTTTGCAAGATTAAAGTTTAATTTCATGAAGGATTTTCTGCACCTCCTGGTAATTTTTTATATAACATTGAGTAATTCTTCCACAACAATGATAATGAGGCCAATTTGCAAAGATATGGTAAAATATCTCGTTAGGCCTCGAAGAGTGAATCGTTCCAAAAAACTTGTCACAACTCATTCTTATTCAAGAAACATAAGATCAAACTCCACGTTTCTGTTTATTGCCTAGTTGATTTCCAGTTAACTCCTTTCCATCTTTTCTCTTGTTCCATGCTCAGAATGTTTATTTTATCCTGCTAGTTTATATTTCTTGGTCTCAGGTGTAATTTAGGTTCTCTACTGATTCCTTATGAAGGTCTCATTCCCATTTATTTAAAATTAGGCTGCCATGGAATAATTTCTACAACAAAATATTTTCTTGTTTTATTGTTTCTTCTGTAAATAGAGACATAGAGTTGCAGAGATACACAGCATGGAAGAAGACGCTTCAGTCCAACTCGTCCATGCTGAAATTAATCTAATCCCATTCGCCAGCATTTGGCACACATCCCTCTAAACCCTTCCTATTCATGTATCCATCTAGATGCCTTTTAAATGTTGTTATTGTACAGCCTCCACCATCTCCTCTGGCAGTTCATTCCGTACATGCACCACCCTCGGCAAGAAAAAGTTGCCCCTTGGGACTATTTTAAATACTTCCCCTCTCACCTTAAACCTATGCCCTTTAGTTTTGGAGTCCCTTAGCCTGGGGAAATAACCTTGGCTATTTACCCTATTCATCCTATGGGTGTAGTTGCTATATAGTAAGCTTGAAAACATTATGTGACTGAATAGATAAGAAGCAAAGCTGGAAATGGAGCAAGTTCACACATTGTTTTTACTTCTCCAGAATTTTTATTATTCTTCATTCCTGGGATGTCACCACAGTTAGCAAGACCAGTACTTGTTGCCCATCACAAATTGCTTTTGAGATGCTGGTGATGAGGCACCTTCTTAAACTGCTGCAGTCTATGTCATATATGCATATCCACAGAAAGAATTCAAAGATTTTAAACAGTGACAGTGAAGAGTTTGACTTCAAAGGCAGCCCAATATAATTGGATGAAAATATCCTTACTTTGCTAGGTGTGCAGGTTTAACTGCAAGTTATGAAAATTGCAGTTCCTAATTGCAGATTGGTCCAGTCTAGCAAGTCGACTAGCACAGTGGCTCTGTGGTCAGCGCTAATGCCTCACCCCGTGCTGGGGACCCCTGGGTTCGATTCTAGCCTTGGGTGACTGTCTATGTGGAGTTTGCACTTTCTGCCCATGCTTGTGTGGGTTTCTACTGGGTTCCCCAGATTTCTCCCACAGTCCAAAAGGTGGATCAGGTAGACTGGCATTGCTAAATTGTCTGTGATTTTCAGGGATGTTCAGGCTAGATCGATTAGCTGTGCTAAATGTGGAGAAATGGGAATAGAATAGGGGTCTGGATTTGGATGCTCTTTGCAGGGTTGGTACAAACTCAATGGGCTGAACTATGATTCTATAGAATGATGAAGTCTATAAGTCAAGCCCAAGGACTCAAATTCAGCTTAAATCTAATGCTTCACAAAGCTATAGGAAATCTAACACAAATTATTCAGGAATGGTTTTAATGCTGACATTTTGACTTACTTCAGCTGAAATGTCCCATCAGCAAAATTAAAATTTGCTCAACATACATTGATTATTCATCAATTCAAAATAGTCTAGACAATCACAGAATGTATTATCTTATAATGTGAGCATCCTGTTGCTGAAGCATTGCTAAAAGTGATGGATATTAACAGTGATTTAATAATTTTCCCAATTATTGACACAGGCAGGCAGGAAATGAGGAGAACACAGGCAGGAGAACCTAATTCTTAAAGTGAATTTAAGAAAGATTGGACTCATGAGCATCCACCTTTCACAGCACCAAAGAAATGACCAATAATATGAATCATTTAAGATTTTATTTCAACTGCTTCCCTGTTTATGTACTTAAAGAATGTTTTTTTAAATGTTAGTCATTCAGAAATTTGAATATTTGATAAAGCAAATGAAATATCAAAATTCTACAACGCTACTTTGAATACAGCTCAATTTTACTAAAATAAGTTTAAGGGAAATTAACTTATTACTAAAAAAAAACACAACATCCATATAAGAAAGTGTTAAAGGGAGGCAATGACCTAGTGATATTATTACTCAGCTAATAATGCAGAAACTCAGCTAAAATTCTGGGGACCTGAATTCAAATCCCATCATAGCAGATAGTGGAATCTGAATTCATTTTAAAACAAAAATCTGGAATTAAGAAACTACTGACAGGGATCCAAGATGGCAGCAATCTACGAGGACCGTATTGCAGAGCTCCGCACTGCAGGACAAGCCAGACAAACTTCTAACCCACCCAACTTGGACCACTGCGTTATCCTTGGACTCTGGAAAGGTCGTGGAGTCCCAGAAAATTGTGAAAAATCAACTTACCTGTGTTTTCGCTGTCCAGGGATGCTGAAGAAGAACAGGAGCATCCAAGGCCGGGCCCACAGCCCAGCCTGCAGGATCCTCGGACTCTATTATCTACCAGACCCTGGTGAAGGAGCTCGCAAATTCTTGTGAGATGTTGGGTATGCTGATAGAGGAGAAGCTGGCCCCGATCTTTATCATGCTGCAGAAGCATGAACAGCAGCTGGGAGACCTGGAAAAAAGGACAGATGAGGTTGAACACAGTCACCGTGGTGGAAGCTGATATCAGTTCCTCCAAGGATAGGATCCAAATTTTGTAGATGCAGGTCCATAATTTGCATGAACAAGTGGATGATCTTGAGAACAGGGGCAGGAGAAAAAAAACTGTTTGGATTGTCGGTCTGCCGGAAGGTGAGCGGCCCGCAGAATTTATTGAGGACTGGTTGCCGAAAATCCTTAACTTGGAGGCTGGAATGAGAGGTTTGAAGATTGAGAGGGCTCACCAGGTCACTGGCGTGGAGGTCAGGTCTGGGTCAACATCCTCATCCTCTCTTGGTGTGGTTTCATCATTATACAGAAAAGGAGAGAATCGTGGAAGCTCCCAGGATCCAGGGGAAGGATCTGAAGGCCCCAATTTATAAGGGCTCTAAGATAATTTCTTTCAGGACTTCTCAGTGGCGGTGATACAGAAAAGAAAATCCTATGACGATGTCAAGAGTAGACGAAGTGAGCTTGGGATTCAGTATTTTCTGAGATATCCGGCAGTGTTTCAATTCACCTCAGATGGATCCGTACATCTCTGACATATCAGAGAAGGCAAGAGACTTTGTAGACAAATTAACTTAATCTGAACAATTTAGTATATACAAATAGTAGTGTTGTTTGGGTATGCGTTTGTTTTTTCCTTAAAAGAACAGAGGAAGTCCAGTTAGGGCTTTCTTTTCCTATCTTTTTTATTGATGATAATCTGGTTTAAACTCTGGCGATGGTTAAGATGTGTACTTTCAATTTCTAAGTTGTTATTCCAAAGGATGGGTGGGGTATTTACCCCTTTTTAAAAAAAAATCTTTATTCACGTTGCTATTCCATGGTGTATTTTCTATCTTTTCTCCTTGTGTTTGCAGTGCGGCTCTAGCTAGGAGGGGGAAAATGCTTGGGATGGCTAGATGCCTACTTAAGGGCAGTTTATACCTGATTCAGGTATTTAAATGGCCAGACTGCAGAGTGGCAGTGGGATGGGAAACTGGGTTTTGGGATGGTTAGTTGGCACTTTATATATTGGTTTGCTTCTTGAATTGTGTTGTATATAATCTTTGATAGCTTTGTAGGTTTGTTAACTGTAGTGGTTTTAATTTATGTAATTTTTATGTTCAATGGATCTTATGACACGAAGGCTTGGCGATTTGTGATTCGAGTTCCTCCTCTCTGGAATTTAAATGTTACTATAGAAGGTAATGGCTAATGACTTGATTAAATGGTGCACCTGGAACATCAAGGGGAGGCACTCACCAATTAAGAGGAAGAGGTACTTTTGAGTCTTAGAAAGGAGAAGGTGGATATTGCTTTGTTACAGGAGACACACTTGGATGATAGGGAGCATTTGAAACTACAGCAGACTGGCTTTGATCAGGGTTACATTTCTTCTTTTAATACCAGAAATAGGGGAGTGGCTATATTGGTTAGGAGGAATCTCCCATTTAAGTTACAAGAATGTGTTAAAGACACACATGGGAGCTTTGTAATTCTCAAAGCCCTGATAAAACTGGGAAGAATATGTTGTTTTAAATGTTTATTTCACTCCGGCCCATCCCCTCAAATTTCTGGTGGATGCATTCTCTAAATTGATCAGTCTCGAGTCCTGGCATATCATTATAGGGTGAGATTTTAACTGTCTCATGGATCCCACAGTAGACAGATTGCCCAAAGCCCCCGCCCCCGATACTCTATAACAAACTAAACAATTAGTGGATCTGCCTGTGGAGTTAGGGTTGGTGGACGTCCACCCTAGGAGTCTCCACCCTACAGGCAAGGATTTTACATTTATTTTTCAATCCGTACAGATGTCACACCAGGATTGGTTTTTTTTTTCCTGACCCCTGTGGCAAACCTGGACTTGGTGGCATCTTGTATCAATGGTAATATTACCATCTCCAATTATGTTCCAGTGTACCTGTTGGTTAAAATTAAGGACATTATTACAGTGGGTCCAAGGCACTGGGGAATAGATCCCTTTATCTTCAAGGATAAGAAATTTGTGGAGTACTTCTCTAAGGAATTTCAGGTGTTTGAGACATTAACTCTGGCTCTGTTAGTAGCCCATCCATCCTTTGGGAAATTGCCAAAGCCTATGCCAGATGGTTAGTTATTTCCTACTCTGTCAGTAGGAAGCAGAAGGGTGAGCAATAACATCTCCTCAAAGCACAGTTGAAGGCAGCCGAGAAGGCTTACTTTGACAGGCCTCACTGGTCAAGCTACAGAGGATTACGGCGCTGCAATCTGCATTGAATTTAGTGTTCACGCAGACAGCAAGGAAGAAGCTTACTTTTACAAAGCACAGGGTATATGACCATGGTGACAGGTCAGGCAAATACTTAGCATATCACGCCAGGATTAAGGAAGGGTCTGGGAACCTAACATGTGACACCAAAAAGATTAATATAGCATTCCAGAGATTTTACTCTAAGTTATACCAATCTGACGACTGTGAGATGGGGCAGGCCAAAATGGAGCCTTTTTTCAAGGATCTGGAGCACCTGGGCATGAACCCCGAACAAGAGTCTTTTCTCAATGCCCCCTTATCAGATCATGAGGTGCAGGAGGCTGTGAAACAGCTTCAGTGTGGAAAGGCACCCAGTCCTGACGGACCTCCCAGCGAATTCTATAAGGAATTTATAAACACATTGTCAGGCCCAATGCTCAACATGTTCAATGACTCATACAGTCATGATTGTCTCCCGCCATCTCGGAGACAGGCCAATATTTTGCTTATTCTTAAAAAAAGGAACATTTTGGAGGACTGTGCTTCATACAGAACCATTTCACTCTTAAACGTGGACTTTAAAATCCTCTCTAAGACGCTTGGTTAAGGCTGGAGACTGTGTTACCTTCTATTGTTAAAGAGGACCAGACAGCCTTCATGAAGAGCCGCAGATCCTCCAATAATGTTAGGAGGCTGCTTAATGGAAGTCAAGCATGTCAACTGTCAATACAGGGATTGGTGATTTCTCTAGATGCAGAGAAGGCATTTGACAGAGTTGAGTGGCCGTAACTTTTCTATACTCTGGAGCGGTTTGACTTGGACAAAGTTCACTACAGTGACCCTCTCACTGCGGTCATCATCAGTGTGGTGCGATCAAGCAATTTTAACATTTTTAGGAGCAGCTGGCAGAGCTGTCCCTTTCGCCACTGCTTTTTACATTGGTGATTGAACCATTGGCGGAGGCCATTTGTAGGGATCCCAATATACCAGCTCCAGAAGTGGAATCAAAATTACATAAGATTTCCGTGTTGGTGGCATCTTGTATCAATGATAATATTACCATCTCCAAAAAAACGTCAGTTTTTTTTGTCAAATCCAGCAGTTTCGGTGCCTTACCTGATACAATGCAAAATCAGAGGCTATGCCTATGGGTGGTCTTAAGAAGGTGTTAGGTCTTGAGGGCAAATATCGATTCCCATTTATGTGGTCACAGTGGGGTTTTGTGTATTTGGACATACTCATTACTCCAGTTCTGGATTGTTTGTTCAAAGCTAATTTTGTTCAATTATTTGACAAAATCAAACAAGACCTTCAAAGATGGGAGGTGCTTCCGGTCTCATGGTTGGGTCGGAAAGCGCTTATTAAGATGAATATTCTCAGTTTGTTGTACCCTATACGGATGCTCCCACTGATTTTCAATAAGCAACCATTCAGGAGACTGAATGGCTAGTTCAACTCTTATTTGGCATCATAAGCGGCCACTCATTAAATTAGCTAAACTGGATTTGCCTCACAGACTGAGGGGTGTGGGTCTCCCGGACATTAAAAGCTACCAACTAAGCTCACTTTTATCCTATGTGAGTGATTGGACTTTGGAGACCCTCTTTCAATACCTCCTAGGCAAGGTGCTCCTTTACTGGCTTGCTATTTTGGACAAAATGAGGACAGTTAGGGAATATTGCCATAAACCAATAGTTATCAATACTGTTAAAGAATGGAGGACATTTCGGCAGAGGGAAGATAATATTGGCAAAACATATTTTCTTACACCTATAGTGGATATGCTGGGTTTTCAACCGGGGATGATAGATTCAGGATTCAAACATTGGGCAGCTAGGGGTGTGTCCTGCATGGGTGGTTTATTAGAGAGAGACACAATGATGTCCTTCGATCAGTTATCACAGAAATACAAGCTATCTAACAGGAACCTCTTTCATTTTCTTCAAGTTAGGGATTTTATTCAAAAAAAGACTGCACTTTTGACTGATTCCTACAAATCCGACATAGAGAGGAGGGTGCTTAGTGCTAAGAGTACACTTTCTGTCAGCACTTTATTTCATCAATTGGAGGGTGCCCCCTCAGATGAGTTCGATCGACTCTACAAGGTGTGGGAGAGAGAGCTATGCATGATGTCTCCTCAGAGGCATGGTAAGATATTTTGGAAAACCAAAAAAGATAACAGTTTGCAATAAGGATTCATGCCTAACAGTTGAAGATTCTCCACAAGGTCCACTTGGCTCTGGACTGTTTGTCAAAATTTAAACCAGGGGTATTTTCAACATGTCCCAAGTGCAAGGTTGACTCTTACCCATAGTCTCTGGTCCGGTAGTAGGCTTCAATTATACAGGAGTGCTGTGGCAGGTGCAATGGAGAGGATTTTGGGTGTAAGAGTGGAGAAGGACCTGATTTTTCTTCTTCTTGGCCTGCCCAGTGTGTTCCATGCAGATGGGCATCAGAAAAAACTCTTCAAAAGCTCACTTTCTGCGCAAGAAAGAATATCTTGCGAGGTTGGGTATGCGAAAACCCCCCTGGCCTGTTGGGTTGGAGGAAGGTTGTTATGGAGCATATCCCCTTGGATTTTCTCACAAGTATGGTACACTACAAAATTGAGAATTTCTCCAAGACATGGTGGCTCTTTTTGGAATACCTGGACACAGATTTATCTGCTACATTAATAAGGGCTTTTATATAACGTAACGATTGTGCTTTATGAGTCCAATATCCAGGGAGGAGGAACTGCGAACGTGTGAGTGTCTTATTTGGCTGAGTTATTATTATTTATTAGTTCGTTGTTGGTTATTATTTATTTAATTAAACAGTTAGTTGTTTTTTTTCTTTAATATGTATTTTTCTTTATATATTTAGACATTTGTATACGAGGGCGGGTTAGGTTTTTGTGTTCTTTCTTTGTATGGCTTTGAATTGTATTGTTTTGTATTTGTTGTAATATTTAAAAAAATCTATTTTTTCAGTAAAAATATAATTTAAAAAAATCTACTGATATCCATGAAGCCATTGCTGATTATCAGAAAAGCCCTTCAGGGAAAGAAAGCTGCTGTTCTCACTTGGTGTGGCCTATATTTGACCCCACACCCACAGCAAGGTGGTTGACTCTCAACTGCCCTCTGAAATGGCCTAATAAGCTATTCAGTTCAAGGGTAGATAGGGATGGTCAATAAATGCTGGCTCTCATAAGTAAATTTATAAATAAATAATTCAGAGTAATCTATAAATAAGACATCAAACAAAAGCTAAATACAGTTCAATAATTTTAATTCCGCAAAGGTGTAACACTCTCTTGCACAGACCTCGTGTACTCTTTTGGTCCTAAGTTAATTGTTATAGAACTACTGAGCTGTATTCAAATTAGTGTTGTAGAATTGATATCTCATTTGCTTTATCAAAATACCAGATTTCTAAATGACCGATACAAAGAGAAATCCACCTCTAAGTACATGAACAGGAAAGAGTCTGAAATAAAATTTTAATTGATTCAAGTTCCCTCATGTTAATTGCTTTCTTGAAACTCATTACAGTTTTTGATCAACTTAAATAGTACTTACTGACATCAATATCAACTTGACCCTTCAGTCTCCAGAACCTATGCAACAGACCTGAAATTTATTTGTTATCGTATTAAGTAATTTGATGAGCTCTGTGAGCATTCTTCTCTCATTTTCTCCTTTGAGAAAACTCTTATCTTTACAAAATGCATAGTTGTGCATCACTGAGTATTCACAAAATCATAAACGTTAAATTTCCTCACCTTGGCCCCGAGAGAACGACTATTCTTTGTGCTCAAAGATCAAGAAAAAAGATAGTTTACACTTGGCCATCATCCCCCTTAATGGTCTAAGATTATAGTGCCTTCACTTTAAGGGTGGAGCACAACCTACAATGGAAAACCTGGAAACAGCATTCTTCGTAAAAAAACCTTACACAAAAGAAGTAAACCCATATACTTGAATGTCCACAACAAATACAATATATTCTTCTTCTCACTAACATGTGAACTAATTTCATTTCATCACTGTCCAATACTTGGACAATTTTTCTGTTTAAAGCACAAATCACTGCAACTTATTGTATTGATTTGAACACCAACAGATTTACAATAAATACACACATCTCAAAATCTTCATAAGTAAACTATAAATAATAGCTTTCAAAGTAAACTCAATGAAAGAAAGCTTTGAAATGTGGCTGCTTACTTCCCTACCCTTTACCAAGAAGCTTTCCAGCTAGCCATAAAACTGCTGGTTTCCTGCTGATTACTAACTAGCTATAATAAATTCAAGACATAATTACAATTTTTTAAAAATAGTAAAATAATAGGAATTAATTTTTGACCGCACTAAGGGTTTACACGATTGCTCTCACAAAGATATCACATAGGATGCTTGACAATGTTTAATTTAAATCAGTCTAAGAATTCAAATGATTCATGAGACAGATGAGACAAGTCCCGTCAGATTGGAAAATAGTGTAAATAACATGTCCAGATTAGAGCAGGAAGTGCTGGATGTCTTGAAACGGTTAAAAGTGGATAAATCCCCAGGACCTGATCAGGTGTACCCGAGAACTCTGTGGGAAGCGAGAGAAGTGATTGCTGGGCCTCTTGCTGAGATATTTGTATCATCGATAGTCACAGGTGAGGTGCCGGAAGACTGGAGGTTGGCAAACGTGGTGCCACTGTTTAAGAAGGGCGGTAAAGACAAGCCAGGGAACTATAGACCGATGAGCCTGACCTCGGTGGTGGGCAAGTTGTTGGAGGGAATCCTGAGGGACAGGGTGTACACACATTTGGAAAGGCAAGGACTGATTCGGGATAGACAACATGGCCTTGTGCGTGGGAAATCATGTCTCACAAACTTGA
>NC_057714.1:193327-200730 GCF_004010195.1 Chiloscyllium plagiosum
TTGATATGCTTTCCTTTCTTGGTCAGAGTATTGAGTACAGGAGTTGGGAGGTCATGTTGTGGCTGTACAGGATATTGGTTAGGCCACTGTTGGAATATTGCATGCAATTCTGGTCTCCTTCCTATCGGAAAGATGTTGTGAAACTTGAAAGGGTTCAGAAAAGATTTACAAGGATGTTGCCAGGGTTGGAGGATTTGAGCTACAGGGGGAGGCTAAACAGGCTGGGGCTGTTTTCCCTGAAGTGTAGGAGGATGAAGGGTGACCTTTTGGAGGTTTACAAAATTATGAGGGGCATGGATAGGATAAATAGACAAAGTCTTTTCCCTGGGGTCGGGGAGTCCAGAACTAGAGGGCATAGGTTTAGGATGAGAGTGGAAAGAGATAAAAGAGACCTAAGGGGCAACTTTTTTACACAGAGGGTGGCACATGTATGGAATGAGCTGCCAGAGAATGTAGTGGAGGCTGGTACAATTGCAACGTTTAAGAAGCATTTGGATGGGTATATGAATAGGAAGGGTTTGGAGGGATATGGGCCGGGTGCTGGCAGGTGGGACTAGATTGGGTTGGGATATCTGGTCGGCATGGACAGATTGGACCTAAGGGTCTGTTTCCATGCTGTACATCTCTATGACTCTATGACTCTATAACTCAGGAGGGAGACAGAACACAGGACATTATAGACCAGTTAGCTTAACAACTATCCTAAGGATAATGATATAATCTATTATTTAGAAGGTTATAGCAGGACACTTAGAAAACCTCAAAGCAATCAACCTGGTTTTGTGGAAGACAAATCATATTTGATTAATTTACTTGAATTCTTGACGAAATAGCAAGCAACTTGGATAAAAGGAAACCCCACAGATTTCCTGAGGACATCTAACAAGATGACATCATCAAAAGTTACCATTCAAACTAAGAGTTCATTGCGTTGGGGTGACGTATTAGTAGGATTAAAGGATTGGCTAACTTGCACGAAACAAAGTAGGGTCATTTTCAGGTTGACAAGATGTAATAATTAGAGTACCACAGTGATCAATGCTGGTACCTCAACTATATGTTATCAATGACTTCAGAAGGAGAACAAAAATATGGTTGCTAAATTTGTCTACAACACAAAAATGGGTAAGAATCTAAGTTTAGAATAGGACCTACGGAGTGCACAAAAGGGTACAGAAGGCAAACATTCAGCAGCTTGTTTATATTGTGAAAATGTGAACATAACCACTTTACAGGAGGTATAGAAAAGGAATATATTGGGCCTGATTTTTCAATAAGTTGCTATATCATGCAGATTGCCACTCCTGCCTTTATTTTTTTTAATGAAAGAAGGAAGTCCAGCACTTTTAAGAGTAGATTCTGCTTAGTGCTATCCTTAGAAATGCAGAGCCATACTTCCATTCTGATAGTTCTCTCATAGTGCAGAAGTGTTGAAGGAAGGCACACCATATCTCATTTTCACAACAGTCATATTCTGAAATTTAAATGTTCCTGACAACCATTTTTACAGCACTTCAAATTGTAAGTACGTAAGGCAAGTATGATATTAGGGTACTGCGAGGGCATGGTGTCAGGTAAATCAGATGCTACTTCGGGAGGGAGTTAGGATGCCAAGGGTAGGATGGCATATGAATAGGATTACGCTGCCAGGTTAGTAGCGAGCCAACTCTATAGGGTACCAGAGTGCCTGTTTAGTTGTGTGTCAGTGTGATAGGTAAGTAGACGGCCAGGTGGGTAGAATGCCAAGAAAAAGGGCAAATTACCAAGTGCCAGAGTGCAAGGTAAATGATTCAGTGCTGAACATTGGTTGGGGTGTATGGGAGACATTGGGTCTAGCAGGGTATTGGTGCACAGTCTGGAAAGGGGAAAAGGGAGTCAGACCCTGGTTGGGGTGGGGGGGAGGGGAAGGGCAGGGGCACCTTCAGGTCAGGATCAGGTGCTGGGGAGCTTTCGGGGAAGGGGGGGTTGGTTGGGTCCTAAGTTAGGTGTCAAGCCAGGGGCTAGTGGAGCTGGAAAGTGTTAGGTTGGGTCTGATGGCAAAAGGGTCCAGACATTTCTGGGAGTTGGTAGGGTAGGGGAGGGGGAGGTATTTGGTCAAGATCTGGGAGAGTTGGTTGTCTGGGGGCAGGGTGGCTTGGGTGGTGTTCACAAGCATGGGCCTGTCATTTAAAAGTCTAATTTTTCCTGACTAGCTATTTTACTGAATTTCAGTGGGACCCTCTGAAGTCTCCTATTGAGTGGAGATTTTCAGAAGGTTATACGGCAATTGCTCAGTAGAAAATTCAACTTCCGAGGCCCTACTTTCACAATTTCACAATAGGGATTTGACTGAAATTGAGAGTTATTGCAGAACTCTGAGGTATGGTGGGATCTAGGTGTTCTGGTTCCAAGAATCACAAAAATAAAGATGGCACAACAAGTTGATTAGGCAAGCAAATGAAATCTTGTTCATTGCAAAGTGAATGGAAAATCAAAGTAGGGATATTTTGCTACAGTTTTGAAGAGCATTTGTGAGATCACATTTTGAGTATTCTGGACTGCTCAGATTTTTTATTTAAGAAAGGACATAACTGTATAAGAAACAATTCAGAGAAGGTTCACTTAGTTGATTCGTATGATGAGTGTATTACCTTATGAGGAAAGGTTGGACAAGTTCAGTCTGTTTTCATTGGAGTTTAACAAAATGGGCGGTGAACTTATTGAACAACATGGGGAGGGATATACATTGGCTAGGGGACACAGTTTAAAAATAAAAGCTCTCCTATTTAAGTTGGAGATCACAGGAAATCTCATTGAGGGTTGAGAGTCTCTGGATCCCTTCTCCAGAGAGGAGTGGAGGCATGATCATTGAATATTTTTAAGGCAAATTGACCATTTGTAAGGTAAATTCTTGACCAATGAGTGTTGAAGGGTTAGGAGGTATGGTGGGAAGTGGAGTCGAGGGTATAATCTAATCGGCTATGAGTTTATTGAATGGAGGAGCAGTCTCAAGGGGCCAAATAACCTACACTTGCTCTTAAAGTTTGGTTTGCAACCTTGAACAGTAGTTGCAAACAATTCATGCACATTAGTTTTTCATGAATAACTCATTGTTTCTGTCTTTTTGGAGGTGTGTGCATTTAATTAATCTGAGATGTCTATTCAATGCAGCTACCAAAATAGCTAGAAATTTTTGTCATAAAGTTTTAAGGAAGTTAAGGTTTTAAGTAGCATCTCAAAGAGGTTAGAATGTTCAGCTAAGAAGGAATTTCAAAACAATTGGTCAGCCCATGAAAGCATGGCTATCAATTGTGAATTAAAATAGAATGTGCAAGAGAAGAATTAGTGTAATCTAGAAACCTCAGCGTTGTATAACTGGGGAAAGTTACAGAGATCGAGATTGGTGGAGCCACAAAGGAATTTGATAACAATAGTGAGAATTTTAAAGTTGAGGTATATTGGACTGGGAGCCAATGAGGATCACATGGGTAATGGATGAATGGATTCATGACAAGCTGTGGGAGTTCGAATGAACATAGTTAGGGTATGTTGAGAGGCCAGCTTGGAGATGATTCGAATATTTAAGTTTCGAGGTAAAAAGGCATGGATGTATCAACAAGATAAGAAAAGCCCCAATTTTGTCAGCAGAAATGGTGCAGGCAAGAACATTAAAATAGTGGTTGCATAGAATGTGTTGAGTTTTTGTAGCAGAACCTGGTATCAAGAAGCATCAGGCCAAAAAAAAGTCTAGTTATATATTTGATCGGTAAGATTCCTAATGCTCCTCCTTGCCCAACAAGTAAACTTTCCACTTCTGTTGCTTTGGGCTGCCCTACTCCAATAGTAATTGATCTAAATCTGTCTACCATTGGAGAGTTTTCATTGCACCAATTTGATATCAGGCTCCCATTTTCAGACTGTTTTCAATGAAAATGAGGAAGAATATTTAAATTTTAAAAAGTCTAACCTATTTATTTTAAAATCTTTAAGTCAATTTTGTCTTTTATTTAATTTGTTTCAGCAAGGCAAATGTTTGTTAGAATTGAAAAAATCTGAACTATTAGTATAAAATAAGAAAATTCTCTATACATATATACGCTACTAGTTTTATGACTACTAATCATTGTTTCCATACTTTATAACACTAACTTCAAGTCATTGAACTTATTTAATCACAAAATACTTAACAGCACCAGAAAATTACTGAAGCACATGTAGTGTAACTGATTATTGTTTGGCAATTGGACGGATATAAAGGGCAATTTGTCAATTATGTTGTGAGAAATCAATGAGACGGAAATTGGAAGGGTTTTATAATAGGCAAGGAATCATTTTGCCCAATTATTGCTTAGATAGTAAACATACGAATCATCCATAGCAGCAGAAGGCAAATGCCTTTTGCTGCATTCCTTGTGGGTCAGGAGATTCATTTCTCTGGGTCCCTCAAGGAAGCTTTTGGCTTGCTATTTGAAAATCATGGATTTCATCTTGTTCCTGCCACATTCATTTTCTTTTGTGGCAGCTTATTGAAAGAATAACATATTCTGAGTTTAGGCAAGTTAAACAATTGCTTAGGTTTCTCATTCCAATTTCACCTGCACTAATTTTTCATTGGTCATTTGAATTACAAACTGCTTACAGCTTTTATAGTAATTGCAGATTTTAGAATCAAATTGTTATGGGCATTTCTTTATTTAGCAGATATATTCTCTCCAAGTACATTTCTTGGGTCTTTGGCAGAATGCATGAGCAATCCTTCTGAAAACTTATCTATCAGGATGTAATTAATAGCAAGTATTAGCAGGAGAATAGACAGACCTAGTAGTTAAACCATCAGCAAACAGAGTCATAGAAAGTTATGGGACAGAAACAGGTTATGTTGACCACCACATTTACAACTATCTTACACAAGTTTCCGTCTTGCATGAAAGCTGGATTTCAGGATCGTGGCATCTTATTCACTGTATTGTTATTCCTATCTGTCCTTTAGACTCAAATTTTATGTAAAAAATAAAAATGTTAATGCAATAATGAACCATATTCATTACAATACAGGAAAACTTAACAAAAATTAGAGACACGCCATGAAATTCTTGCAGACAACACCTTCTGAAATGTTGACCTAGCTCAAATAACCCACTCAGCATTCGTACACTAAAAAAAACCCTAGAACTACAGGAACACTTCCATGATGACTCTCTTTGCACATACACAGAGTCCAGATATATGCTTGAATACAAAATAGAATAACTTACAAATATGTTTCATATCAACATTAATAAGAAAACAGTTGGAGACAATTGCTTAAATACACCCAGTGTTGCATTTAAATCATTTATGGTTTGAACAGAAGAAATACATCTCTAACTTCATCGCTCATGTTATATAAGTGGCTTGTTAACTGGTGATATCATGTTGGAACTCATGTGGCTCACTTTCATGTACTTCATCTTCTTTAACTACATGTGCTGGGAGAGCAATGCTAAACATACTATTCAGGCACAATGAATTTGGTCACATTCGTATGGTTTCGGTACATGGATGAAATATTTTGAAATAACTTACCTTGAAAATACTTATGTGGTACGAGCCTTATACTTTGGCCATAATTTTCATTCCTTGATTGGGTGAGTTAGTCAGGAGGAATTCTGGTTCTGCAAATCCAACCTCTAAAAATGGTTGCTGCACTTCCAGTTTCTGGTCTGGCAGTTGGCATGGGCAACGTAGGAAAACCCTAAGAGACTGCAAATTTCCAAGGTGGACTGGGGAGGAAGTTTGTCACAAGGCTCCAGTAATGTGGTCAAAATAAAAAAAAAACAAAATCTATCTTGTTCTCTCACAGACTCACTTTACACCATCCAACCAATCCCTCTCAATTTATCTCTCAGGCTCCCTGGGCCACCTTGTGCCAATCTACACATCTTTCAACTCACAAATCCCTGTATTGGCCTATGCTCATTTATATTGCCATAGTTAGACAGGGCTCCTATGCCACTCCATACCCAACCATTCACTTCCAATGCCTTTTATATACCTATATCACTATGTCCATCATCTCCACCACCACTACTCCACTAACTCCCCCCACCCGCAAAAGCCCCATAACCTGTGTGATGCTGATGGCTATCAACCATTCCCATGGCATATTTTAGCTACCTCTCAGTTCATATACCCTATCTACAAGCCTTTGTCCTGTCTTCTCCATGTCAACTCACCTAGTTTCTACGATGGGAAAATCGCAAGAGGTTTGCTGCTACTTCTATTGATGGTATCACTAATGCAAATAACATTCTTATTTGTAACAAAAAAAGAGTCAATACCTTGAAGTTCCCTCAACTAATCAATTTCAAAAACAAACATTTAACAAAAATGCTTAACTTTTAAGTACTTAATCTTTTATGTCAATAAACGTTCAATTCAATAAGCAGTTGGAGCTATCCAGCAATAGGCTCCTCATGTTGAAAATGATCGTTTGGGAAATCAGTCATGCAACAAAATTTCTATAAGAAATTTATGTGAATTGGTACTGAAATACTTAGCTCTTCTTTGTTCGATTACATTTTTTTTGGGCACTTTGTTGACAACTTTACTAGTCCCAATGAGTTTATGCAACTTTTACACTACTATGCCTTTTGCACAATCCTGAGATGTGCCTTACCTCCACCAAAGGGCAGCTTACCTCCCTCAAAGGGTGCCTTAACTCCACCTATGACTAGATCCAAAAAGGGAGAAATATAAAACATTCCTCATACATCCTCACCACACACAATACCCCACCTTACCAATCTATGCTCCCCACTGACCTCCACCCTATGGCCCCTGTTACCCTTAATGTCAACTTAGTGTCAACTGTCACTCAACACCATTTCCCCCTTCACCTACCTTGCTAATTCACTGAATTTCCACAATGTACCCATGAACACAGGAGTTGATAAAGAGGAGCCAGTGGGTGTGTTTTACTCGGACTTTCAGAAGGCTTTCCAGAAGTTCCACATAAGAGATTACCAGGTAAAATTGCAGTGCATGGCATTCGGGATAGTGTAGCAACATAGCTAAGGGCTGAAAATGTGTTGCTGGAAAAGCGCAGCAGGTCAGGCAGCATCCAGGGAACAGCACTTCTTCAGGAATGAGGAAAGTTTGTCCAGCAGGCTAAGATAAAAGGTAGGGAGGAGGGACTTGGGGGAGGGGCGTCGGAAATGTGATAGGTGGAAAGAGGTCAAGGTGAGGGTGATAGGTCAGACTGGGGTGGGGGCGGAGAGGTCGGGAAGAAGATCTCAGGTTAGGAAGGCGGTGCTGAATTCGATGGATTTGACTGAGACAAGGTGGGGGGAGGGGAAATGAGGAAACTGGTGAAACCCGCGTTCCTGCCTTGTGGTTGGAGGGTTCCTAGGCAGAAGATGAGGCGCTCTTCCTCCAACCATCAT
>NC_057714.1:200764-215287 GCF_004010195.1 Chiloscyllium plagiosum
GGGGGGCATCGTCGACCACGTCGGGGGGGAAATTGCGGTCCTTGAAGAAGGAGGCCATCTGGGTTTTGCGTTTTTGGAACTGGTCCTCCTGGGAGCAGTGCCGGCCTGTCTCCCCAATATAGAGGAGACATTGGAGACATTGCGGTCCTTGAAGAAGGAGGCCATCTGGGTTTTGCGTTTTTGGAACTGGTCCTCCTGGGAGCAGTGCCGGCCTGTCTCCCCAATATAGAGGAGACATTGGAGACATTGCGGTCCTTGAAGAAGGAGGCCATCTGGGTTTTGCGTTTTTGGAACTGGTCCTCCTGGGAGCAGTGCCGGCCTGTCTCCCCAATATAGAGGAGACATTGGAGACATTGCGGTCCTTGAAGAAGGAGGCCATCTGGGTTGTGCGTTTTTGGAACTGGTCCTCCTGGGAGCAGGTGCGGCGGAGTCGAAGGAATTGGGAGAATGGGATGGCATTTTTACAGGGGGCAGGGTGGGAGGAGGTGTAGTCCAGGTAGCTGTGGGAGTCGGTCGGTTTGTAGTAGATGTCCATGTTGATTCGGTCACCTGAGATATAAATAGAAAGGTCGAGGAAGGGGAGGGACGAATCTGAGACTGTCCAGGTGAAGTTGAGGTCGGGGTGGAAGGTGTTAGTGAAGTGGATGAACTGTTCAACCTCCTCGTGGGAGCACGAGGCGGCGCCGATACAGTCATCGATGTTCTCCTGTTCCCTGGATGCTGCCTGACCTGCTGCACTTTTCCAGCAACACATTTTCAGCTCTGATCTCCAGCATCTGCAGACCTCACTTTCTCAACATAGATAAGGAACAGGTTGGAAGCCAGGAAACAAACAGTACGAATGAACAGGCCATTTTTTGAGAGACAGCCAATAATTAACGGGTTCCTGCAGGGATCAGTGCTTGAACCCCACCTATCCACAATATACATATGTTAATGATTTGGATGATGGAAAAATGGAATATCTCCAAGCCTGCAGCCAACACAAAGCTGGGGAGAAGGTGAACTATGACGATGATTCAGACTTGCTTGTTATGACTTCAACAAGTTGAGTGAGTGGGCAATTGAATGGCTGATGAAGTAAAATGTGGATAAATGTGAGATTATCTATTTTGGTCAAAAAAATAGGAAGGCAGATTGTTATCTGAATGATGATAGACTGGAAAAAAAGGAAAACATAACAAGACTTATGTGTCCTTCCAGACCAGTCGCTGAAAATATGCATGCAGGCACAGCAGGTAGTAAAGAAGGAAAATGGTTATGTTGGCTTTAATAGCAAGAGGATTCAAGTACACCAGAGATATCTTGCTGCAACTGTACAGGACCGTGGTGAGACCATCCCGGAGTATTGTGTACAGTTTTGTTCTTCTTTTCCGAGGATGAATAATATGGCTATACATGGAGTACTACAAAGGTTTACCAGACTGATTCCTGGGATGACAGGATTGACATATGATGGCAGATTGAATCAAACAGGACCATTCCACTGGAGTTTAGAAGGATGAGGAGGATCTCATAGAAATCTATAAAATTCTAACAGGACTGGATAGGGTAAATGCAGGAAGGATGTACTGGATGACTGGAGAATCTAGAACCAGGTGACAAAGACATGGGCCAGGGCATTTAGGACTCAAATGAGAAAAAAATGTTTTCACCCCCCCCCCAGAGAGTGGTGAGCCTATGGAATTCTCTGTAAAGTAGTTGAGGTCAAAATATTGTATGTTTTCAAGAAGGAGTTTATAGACATAACAGTTAGGGCTAAAGGGGTCAAAGGGTATGGGAGAAAGCAGGAACAGATCACAGAGTTGGATGATCACTCATGATCATAGTGGACGATGTAACAAGCTCAAAAGGACCAAATAGCCTTCTCCTTTTCCAGTTTTTTTATGTTTTGTTTCTACTGTAGCCAATACTCCATTGAAGAAAAGCAGTCTCACTCCTAAAAACAGAATTTATCGGTTCAAAGTTTGTTGACACTCCTTGAAAGGCCATCCCTTGTTGACACTCAAGATAATTCTTGACACTGGCTGATATTCTTCACAGGTTGACACTTATTGACAGTTTTTAAAAGGTCTTGACAAACTAAATTCCAAGGGTTTTATACATCTTTTATGCATAATTTTCTCCAAAGTAACAGTACCAAAGGCATCTAGCATCCTGCAAAGGATCACTGACATCCACTTTCAAAGGATACCTTATATTCCTCACACCACACCCCCAAGGTGTTCTGGGACCGTAAACAAGAGATAACTCAGATCTCCAAAGTGTACCTTGGTTATCCACAAAAAATGCGCTGAGAACAGATCTGTTTTTACCTGGTCTAATCTGCACACTTCAGGTTCCAGACATCAGGGTCTTCAAAATCAGAGGTCAGTGGAGGCAGCTTATCATTTAATTGACCTGTTGCCTCCAGGAATATGACAATGAGAGATGCCAGGTTCGGGGAATAGTACTTTGGATTCATGACATCTTCCAGCATTTTTACAACAACAGTGATGCTCCACATCATGGCAAAACATAAAATTCTGGCAGAGCATGACAGAGTGGATGTAAGGAAGATGCTTCCCCCGGCCAGAATTCAGTTCAAGGGATCATTGGCAAAGGATATGGATGACCATTTTGGGCTGAGATGAGGTGAAACCTTTTCACTGGTGAATCTGTGGAATTCTCTACTACAGAAGGCTATTAATACAAAGTTACTGAATATGCTTAATAAAGAAGCAGAAGATTTTTAGAGGTTAAAAGTATCAAGGGGTATGAGGAAAGAATGGGAATATTGCACTGAAATACACAATAAACCATGATAATGTGGAATGGCAGGATATGCTCAATAGGCTGAATGCCCTACTCCAATTCCTATTTTCTATGTTTCTAGAAAAATTGGGGTCCTTTATTTTATCATCAATATAATTCACATTGTATCAGAAATATATTTTTTATGCAGATAGTGAATGTATTTTACTTTAGAAAAAGTGAATAAGTAGAAGGTTTTACACAGTTACAAATTTTCAATCAAGGTAGTCTCTCAAACTTAAGACCAAAGCCCTTATTTTTGAAATCTCTGGATTCTGTGTCAGATTATGCAGATAATAGGCAGTTTGGTTGGAGCTGGATCATTAGGGGTCAAAGGTGATTTGGAGCTTAGGAGGAGGGTTGCACAGTATGTCAAAGCTAGTAATTCAACTGAAACCAAACTTCACCAATGCTGCAGCTAACTGACATGCCCAGGAAAATTATTTTTAAAATTTTACCTGTTATGGAACAGACCAGATCCCCTCAAACATATTTTAAGAAGGTAGCCTGGACCCTTACATTTACCTTTAAAATAAGAAAATGTTAAGTGTCTCAGATGCAATGCAACTGGTCAAACTACTCGACGTTAAGCAAAATGCAATTTACTTAAACACTGTAGTCAAAATACAATCAAAGAAGGAGGAATTTAGAATAACTTACTGGAATAACTACTGGAAACAACAGAATACTAGAAACACTATTACTAATTAACTGTTCCAATATAGTAATATTGCACAAACACACCCCTTGGCAAAAAAAAGGAAAATTCAGATACAGATTCTCACGTCCAATTCTCCAATCCAGGAGGAAAAAAACGTCAAGAGAAAATTTGGAGAGTGGAGCAGCCAGGAGACATTCACTGAAGCTTCCAACTCTTTTGAGATGCCAATAGCCTTTGCTTAAAGCTAAACCTAAAATCTAAAAAATAACACCGAGAGCCTGGTCTGAGAAAGGTGGTCAGGCAGCACCCAGGCTGCTTCCATTGTTCCAAATTTGAAAACAAACCCAAGGGCACACAAGTTGTTTGTTTCCTTAGATACTGCTTGGCACTTCTGCCTTACAAGCTCTCTTAAAAAAAAACCCGGACAAAAATAACCTCTTAAAATGACACCATCATCACATATTCAATTACAATTAATATGTGGAAAATTATTAAAACTTTTTTTTCACTAATTGGATTTGAGATACCAGTAATAGATTTTCTACTAGCTTGCTATGTCATGGTACTTTTGGGGTATAATCATTTCACAACAAAGGGTCAAAATTATAAAGTTAAAAGTCACACAACACCAGGTTATAGTCCAACAGGTTTAATTGGAAGCACACTAGCTTTCGGAGCAACGCTCCTTCATCAGGTGATTGTGAATCATGTCAAAATTATAGATCTTGATCTATTTCCCTTTCTCTCACATTAGTTTCTCAAATGAAATCCAAGGCCTTGGAAAGAGAAATTTAGATGTTAATATTTGTATTATTGGTTTCAATCTTCCAATTTGTTTCAGAATCCCAAAACGGATTAAACTTTGCTAGAATTTTCCACTGGCTGTCCAAATCAGATGAAAATGTGTACTTGAATGCAGTAATCCATGCAGGCAGCACTGGAGTGGATCAGTGTTGGAAATATGCCCACTTAGCAGCAGTATTACATCGTGTCAAGGTCCTAGATACTTGACAGCAACTGAGACAAGGTAAGAATGTAAAGTAAATGAGGGCTAGAATGCCAGATTGGTGAGTACACAGTTGCAAAAGTGACTTGAATTGCCAAGTGGGAGGCTGAGTGGCATATTAGCTGAGTGAAGGGCTCAAGTGAAGGGCTTCCTGAGGAAGGGCTAATGCCCAAAACGTCGATTCTCCTGTTCCCTAGATGCTGCCTGACCTGCTGCGCTTTTCCAGCAACACATTTCCATCTCTGATCTCCAGCATCTGCAGACCTCACTTTCTCCTGAAGGGCTCAAGTGCCAGGTGAGTGGGGGCACAGGTACCAAGTGGATGGATGGTAGGCTTTCAGGTGGATTCAGAGAGTTGAACGGGTAGTGTGAGAGGTAAGTCGATGTTGACTAAGAGTAGGTCAAGTGGGAAGAGAGGGGTGAAGAACTCTCAGGGCACGGTATGTCTGGTTCTTTGGAGTATGGTAGGGATCAATGTCAGATATCTGTGGGCATCAGATGGGGAATTGTCAGAAACTGTTGTCCTTCGGGGGTTGGATCCAGATGTGGGATCATAGTTCTGTGGCAGATTGTAGTTTCAGGTGTTCTTTGGGGAGTGTGGAATGGTTGAGGTGTACTGTTGCATCCGCAATACAGTCGAGAGAGAGAGAGAGAGAGAGACACACAGAGACAGAGATCGAGAGAGAGTGAGAGCGATAGATTATGGCAAATAAATCAAAATCCTCCTAACTCTCTTTAGCTTTTTAGAAGATTTCGAGATGCTGTGTAATTTTTCATCAGATGTTTCCTCTTTCCAGTCAATTCCCATAGGGTGTGCTGTGTCAGGAGTTCCGTAGTCCAGACGTACATGGCCTGCCTATGATGCTGCAATGACTATCTTTCAATGGAAGTTCTGGTTGTTGTTTGAGGCATTGACAACATTGAATTATGAATGATTTGTTTTCAGAATTTAACATTTTAGTTTTCAATGTGTATAACAACTTGAATTAAAAAGTAAAAGCCTTGTTATCCAAGTAGGATAGGGGCATGGACCTACTGCAGACAACATCCAAGCATGGAAAGTATTATTTTAGAAATCCCTATCTATTGCAAAGGACTGCGCTATGCATTAGGACCTGTATATTATTAGGGGAAAATAGTTGGGTCTGGGATTGACCTCATGAATATGCAGATGGGTAACAAATTCAAGCATAATGAGGAATGAGTGTAACACTAGATATTATATAAGTGAGGATAATGATTGAGCTTTTCTAAAAACATATTTTTCATATTGCCAAGACATAACATGAAAAGCGTGATGACAATCATTCCCCATTATTACATATGTCATCAGAAAGTGTATAAGTCACCATAGATCAACTGGCCCATAGAGCTGCTTTCTCATTAGAGAGAGACAAGCAGTGGTGGTTTAAGGTAAGGGTCACTACATCTCAGGCAAGGAGAGAGTTTGAGAAAGAGTGTCCTTCATGGTCACCTCCATGGGGCATGATTGGAACCCACACTGTTGGAATCATGCTGCATTACAAACAGGCTGTCCAGCCAACTGAGCTAACAGACCAGGAAATATATAAAAAACCCAATGAGATCACAAAAATGACTAATTTGCCTGACTGACTGCTGCTCAAGGCAAAGTAATTCAAACAAAATTTCTTGTTACAGAAAAAAACCTATTAATTGCAATACACTTAACTTGAAAAGAAAGAGCAGTGTAAAGAAAGGATTTTTAATTTATGAAATCTGAATATTACCCCTTCTAAACACTAGAAACACACAATAATGATTAAGGAAGATAAATGACAAATGGTTTAACACACATACAATGACTGGAAAAGAATATATGCAGGATTAATGAATTTCCAAAGATCAAAAGTTCAAACCATAAGATGGGAAGTTCTTTCATCAGAATCCTTCTGATTTTTACAATGATGAGGCATTGTTGACTGTAGGCGATAGTTGTTCTTCAATTCAATGGTTGATCAGAGGAATTTAAATCTCCTTTTGTATGAATTTTTTCTTTTAAGCTTTTTTGGGTTTTCTGTCTTTTCCCCAGGAAGGAAGAGAGAGAAGGAGAGATCTTTTCTGTCTGCATGTTCTGGATGTGTTGTGATCTCTGCTGCTCTTGGCATTTCCCATTTTTTAACATCAAAGCTTCAATCAAAGGCTGTTGCCAATCAGAAGTTTTAATACTCCACAATTAAAGTATCTGGAACCGATCAATATGTAAACTCACATTACAGGTACACAATCCTTTTTCCGAAACACTTGGGACCAGCTGGTTTTCAGAATTTTTCGAATTTTTGGATAAGTGACAGTTCGACGGTGACATTTTTTAAAAATCTTATTGAACAGCAGACTCACTCTGAGTATTACAGGCCCTGAGACAGAATTGAGTGGCTTGCATCAAGTGGGTGTGGAGTTGAGTTAACTATTTGCATGCCAAATAACTTGTTAATGACAAAAAAAATTCACGAGAAAGTCTTTGAACTTTTCGGATTTTGGATAAGGCTTGTCTACCTGTATTAGATTACAAGCAGATTGATGGCCTAATATTTTAATTTTTTTGGTAGCTGACTTTGTGTAGATAAATGCCATTTTGAGTGCTGCAAAGCTATCAACTATTGTTGCGAAATAGTTTAAATATCTTTTTTCCTTGAATGTAGAATGCTGGACTATAACCTTGCATTTTATAAAGGATGTGGCTATAGTCAGCAAAATTAAGTTGGCCAATCAGCAATTCAGCTGTAGTAAATAGGGACACAAAATGTATATGTGCAAGGAAAGCACATTTTTTTGATATTTGACATTTCAAAGTTAGCAAAGTTTATATTTACTGTAAATATGCTGAAACCGTGCATTTGGTTCTTTATCATAATATTCAGTTACTGTACAATCTGGGCAGAATTCAGAAATATGTTTGTTTATGAGACTGGCCAGAGATATTGAACCTAGGGAATAATGCAGCATAAAAAAGCAGAAATAGAAAAAGGAGGCAAGCATACAGCCTGTAACCCATGTCCCATGTCCTTGGATCACCTGACATGCCAATAATCTGTCATCTTAACCTTAAATATCTTTGATGCTAAAGAACCAGCTTCTGTCTTTGGTACAGAGTTCCAAAGATTCACAATGTGTTGACTGAATAAATGTCTTCTAATTTAAATCTTAAATTCTGAGAATGTATTTCTTTGTTCTAGATTCCCCAGTCAGGGGTAACAGTCTCTCAGATCTTCCCTGTCAAGCCCCTTCACAGTGCTGAATTCAACGAGATCACTTCTCATCCTTTTGAAGTCCAGAGAATACAGGCTCTCATCATTAAGATAACTCTCTCATCCCAAAGACTAATCTAGTGAACCTTTGCTGTGTTGCCTCCCAATTCATCCTTAAATATTCCAGATGTTCTCTGAGCAAAGCCCCATGCAATTGCAGCAAGTTTTCTTTGCTCTTAACCCCTTTCAATAAAGGCCTAAATATCATCTGTTGTCCTAATTGCTTGCTGTGCCTGAATACTAACTGTCCGTGCTCTTTGTGTTAGTGTACCCAAAGAAATCTTGGTGTTCTTACAGTAGGTTTTACACCCTTAAAAAAAGTTAGGCTCTTGTAGCATCCCTCCAGTGCAGAAAGAGGCCATTTGGCCCATTGGGGGAGTACTAACCGTCCAAAGAGCATTGCACCCATCTCTCATCAAACCAAATTAAAAAGAATCAGGAGGAGCATAAGGCCTGTTCACCCATATCTCTTGACTTCTTGAGAGAACAAAAGTTTGTCATCTTAGTTTTAATTTATTCAATGATGGGGTACCCTCAACCCTCTGGGGCAGAGACTACTTCACGATATAGATCATTTGCCACTCACTTAATCTGTTTATAACTTTTTGCAGTCTCTTTATGTTCTCTAGCTTTGTATCGTCACAACTTTAGATACATATCTCTCGATCCCTTTTTATCAAAATCCTTAATATAGATTGCAAACAGCTGAGATCCCAGCATTGATCCTAGTACTCCACCAGTCAACTTGCAAATGGCTCATTCATCCCAACTCTATTTCCTGTTCATTAATCAATCCTCTATCCATGCTAATATATCACCCCAAGCTTTATGAGACTTTATCTTCTGTATTGGTCTTTTGTCTGCATGTTATTGAATATCTTTTGAAATCCAAAAATATATATCTATTGTTTTCCCACTATCTACCTATATCCTCAAAAAAATCTGATAAACCTGTCAAAAATTATTTCCCTTTTGTGGATGAAATAATGGCTTAAAGGTATTATTGCTAGACTGTTAATCCAGATACAGGTGGGGATTCGGTTTGAATGTTGCCATAGTGAATGTAGGAGTTTGAATTCCATTTTAAAAATTTGGAATTAAGAATCTAATGATGACGATAAAACCATTGTTGATTGCTTGGGGAGAATAAAACCCACCTGTTTCATTAATGTCCTTTATAGAAAGAAACTGTTGTCCTTGCCTCATTTGGCCTACATGTGACTCCAGACTTTTGCATTGTGGTTGGCTTAGGAATGGGCAAAAGTGTTATCCTAGTCCATATCCTGCGAATGAATTCAAAGAAAACATATAGACTCAGTGTGAATGGTTTTCTAAGTGCCTTGTTTAACAACAAATTGACTGACGTCAGGCAAACTGGCCTGTAGTTCTGTTCTCTCTCTGCATTCTATATTGAATTGCGCTGTTACATTTGATAACTTCCAATCTGCTGGTCCATCCAGTATCAAGGGAATGTTTCTATCATTTCCTTATTTCTCCATGGTATCTTATCTTGTCTCTGATCCTACGGGATAAATGTTTACTTTATCATGAGGTTGATCACAGACCTGATTTTATTTTTCCTAATTGACAAATCCTGACAGATTGTATGGATAGATGATTTCTATTATAGCACACTGTTTTTGTGTAATCCGTGGGAGGTCCGTGTCCCTGTCACCTGTGGATAACAAGAATTTGTTATAAAAACATCCATTTTTATATTATTGGCTAGTTTACTCAACCTAATGTTTTTCCCTTTTCATTTTACTGGTATCTGAATCTCTTCCAGTCTTCAGAGTTATTACTATTTTTGTAACATTCCAAGCTCTTCTCATAAGTAAATACTATCCTTAAACTCCTTAGTTAGCAAAGATGGATCTCTGTTGCTGAATTTTAGTTTTTAAATGGAATATATTTGTTCAATATTTTGATTTGTTCTCTTGTATGTTTCACTACTGAAATTTTCAAGATGTGACTAATAGATTGATATGGGGGAGCCAGCGGTTGTGATTTACTTGGACTTTCAGAAGGCTTTTGATAAGATTCCTCATAAGGTATTAGCTTGTAAGATTGAAACCAATGGAACTGGGGGTTTTATAGAGACATGGATCGAGAACTGGAATAAACGGGCCTTTTTGCATCTGGCAGCCAGTGACCAGTCAGGTACCACAGGCATCAGTGCTTATACCCCAGCTATTCTCAATATATATATGAATGATTTAGATTTTTTAAAAAAGTAATATCTCCAAGTTTACAGATGACACAAAGCTGGGTAGGAGAATAAACTGTAATGAGGATGCAGAAATGCTTCAATATGATTTTGACAAGCTGAGTCAGTGAGAACATTCATAGCAGATGAATAAAGTGGATAAATGCGAGATTATTCATTTTGGTAACAAAAGCAGGAAGGCAAATTATTATCTGAATTGTGATAGATTGGTAAAGTGAGAGGTGCAATAAAACTTGGGTATTCTTGATTTAGAGGAGCTGACTGGGATGGACAAAGTTAAAAATCACACAACACCAGGTTATAGTCCAACAGGTTTATTTGGAAGCTCGAGCTTTTGAAGCGCTGCTCCTTCATCAGATGGTTGTGAAGCAGGACCATAAGGCACGGAATTTATAGCAAAAGATTGCAGTGACACAAAGACACATCGAATAAATCTAGATTGAACAATCTAGGTTTGTTCAATGTAACTTTGTATCACTGTAATATTTTGCTATAAATTCTGTGCCTTCTAGTCCTGCTTCACAACCACTTGATGAAGCAGCAGCAATTCGAAAGCTCGAGCTTCCAAATAAACCTGCTGGACTATAACCTGGTGTTTTGTGATTTTTAACCTTGGGTATTCTTGTACAGCAGTGACTGAAAAATAAACATATTGCAGCAAGTGATGAGGTGGCAAATGGTATGTTGGCCTTCTTAGCAAGAGGATTTGAGTACACAAGCAAGGAATTATTGATGCAATTGTCCAGGGCCTTGGTGAGACCACACCTGGAGTATTGTGCGCAGTTTTGGTCTTTTTATCGGAGCAAACATATGCTGACTATGGAGGGAATGTGACAAAAGTTTGAATGGCAGAATAGGCTCAAAAAGGGTCAAATGCCTCTTCCTGCTCCTATTTTCTACATATCTATATTTGGGAAAGTAATTTTTAGTTTAGAGCATTTGAAGTGAGATAAGGAGTCAGTTAGCTCAGTTGGCTGGATAGCTGGTTTACAATGCAGAGTAATGCCAATGTGGTTTCAATTCTCACACTGCATGAGGCTACTATGAAAGACTGTTCTTCTCAACTTCACCCCTTATCTAAGGTGTAGTGATCCTCAGGTTAAACCATCACCAGTTGTCTCTCTCTAATGAGAGAGCAGCCCAATGGTCTGATAAGATTATGGCAATGTTATTTTTATTAAATGAGCCATGTGATATTTTCTGTAGTCTGCTTAACACGTCTATGTGATTTGATTGTTAGAAATCATAGGATAATTTATTTTGTTTGCCAGAAAATGTAAGGTACTTATTCTTAGAGACAGATGTTTTAGTTGTAAACAGTTGTCCTGTAAAATATCCATTTACATTTAAGATGTAAGGCATTTGAGGATAGCTAATTAGCTATGGAAGAGAGTTTGGAGGAAGATCAGGTTACAGGTTTCCATTCAAAAGAATGAATATCACATCAGACATCAAAAGGTTTTCTGTGGTCAGAGAGAAAAGACTGCTCAATTTTATGAACAAGGACAGTTAGATGTGTGAGGGACACATTCTCCACTTGAAGAGATAGTTCCATAGCTTTCTACAAATTGTAGCAGATTTGTTCTGGCATGACAAGGGACAAGAAGAATCATTGGAGCTAGAGATGGAAAATCTCCAAAAGCTAAGAAATGTGTCTGAAAATGGTCAGAATCTGGTAGCTAGGATTAACTGTGAGTTGTTTGCTAAAAGAACCATTGCGATTCGAAGATTGCATTGAGTAAATGTTTGGTATTCTTGGCCCCCTAATATACTCCTTACATACTCATGACCGTGTGGCCAAATTCCACCTCAACTCCATTTACAAGTTTGCTGACAACAGCACTGTTGTAGGTCGGATTTCAAGCAACAAGAAAGAATATAGGAAAAAGATTGTGTGTTTAGTGGCACAGTGTAAAGATAGTAATCTCTCAATCAACGTGAGCAAAATGAAGGGACTGGTCATCGACTTCAGGAATTGGCTTAGAGGGCACGCCCCTGTGCACAATGGTTTTGAGGTGGCGACGATCAAAAATGTCCAGTTCCTGGGAGTTATGATCACCAACAATATGTCCTGGTCCACCCATGTTGACACAATGGTCAAGGAGACACAATGTCTCTACTTCCTTAGAAGGCTAAGAAAATTCAGCATGTCCACAGGGCTCTTACCAGTTTTTATAGAAAGTATCCTACCTGGATGCATTACAGCATGGTATGGCAACAGCTCTTCCCAAGACTGCAAGAAACTACAAAGAGATGATGAACACAGCTCACTTCATCATGTAAACTAGCCTTCCATCCATTGATTCCAGCTATACTTCCCATTGCCTCAGGAAAACAACCAACATAATCAAAGACCCCTTCCACCCAGTTATACTCTCTTCTGAACTCTTCTGTTGGGCAGAAGATACAAAAGTTTGAATACACATATGAATAGATTCAAGAACAGCTTCTTCCGTGCTGTTATCAGACTTCTGAATAGACCTAGATAGATCTATTTGGGCTTGGTGAAGGTGGAATCCCTACAATGTGGAAGCAAGCCATTCGGCTCACCAACCCTCTGAACAGCATCCTTTCCAGACCCAGCCCCTACCCTATCCTTGTAACTCTGCATTCGCTTTAGTTAATCAACCTAGTCTGCATATTCTTGGACACAATGGACAATTTAGCACAGCCAATCTACTTAACCAACTCATCTTTGGATTGCGGGAGGAAACCAGAGCACCCAGCAGAAACCCACGCAGACACGTGGAGAACATGCAAACTCCACACAGGCACTCACCGAAGGCCAGAATCGAAGCTGGGTCCCTGGCGCTGTGAGGCAGCAGTGCTACCCTGAGAGTAAGGAGGTTCTTCATCTCTGGGTGGTTTCGAACCACCAACCTTCTTCTGGTTAACAGCCGAACACACTAACCTGATACGGCACAAAGGCGTCTCAAATGTTAATTCTGATCTCTCTGCGGCTGTAACACTGTAGTTTGCACTTTGTTCTGCTACCCTGATGCAATTTGTATAGTACGATCTGCTTATATAGAATGCAAAACAATATTTTCACTGTATCTTGGCACATGTGACAATAATAAATCAATACAGAGCTTTTTGTCTTGCATTCATCAGAATAAGGATGCAAGAAACAGACTGAAGGAAGGGAGACTATTTTATGGAGAATGAGATGAGGGGACTGATTGATTGGGTCACCATCAGCATTGAATTACAGTTAAGAGCAGTTAAGTGCCAATTTTAATTCTCAGACCAAGTAGATGGATTCTGACTAATCAAGATGTTGGCATAGGGATGCAGCAGGAACTGGCTGTCTCCATGACAACTTTTTCACAAAGAAGGTGCAATGCATGTATAAGTTTCTTTGATTGCATAAGCAGGGGTTCTGCACATTTATAGAAGAAGCTTCTTACATGCTGAAATGCATCATGTTCTAAGCCTGACTGATGACCTTAAGCTGGTTTCTGGTAGAAGTCTTCATTCAATACATTATTTCTAAGAGCAGAATCACTATATACTTTTGCTTTTCTGAGGCTTGCACTCATGGGGCTGGTGAAGCACGAAAGGTATGCTGTGCATTATGAATATTCAATGGGACATGTTGTTTGATACAATTGGGATGTAAAACTTTCATACCTGGCATCACATGGAAATTCCTATATCACATTAGTCATCTGGTGTGGTAGGCAAAACATATTTTTGGCTTGATGGCAGCGGAAATAAAATATTTGTGGATTTACTACATAGTAGCAGCATTAGACAGCTAGCTTCTCCAGTGGTTTAAATATTTGCAACACTTTTGCATTCCAGGGGAATCGGAGGTGCACTGGGCATAGTGTAGGGCCAAAAATGGTAGAAATAAGCTCTTTCATGAGTTTTTGCAATGTCAAGCGAGTGATGATTTGATCAGTGTACCTGTTATCATGGAGGATAGTTTTGATATAAGCCTAATGCTGAGAGAAGGCATATGATTTGCAGATATTTAGAGTACTAATAATGACGATGCCATCAAAATTGTACTTATAGTGCATGAGCTTGTAGGAATCTCAACATCTATATTGTTCAATGAATGGAGACTTTCAGTATATATAAACAGTTTCTAGTTTGCAGCATTTGAAATAGCGCTTATCCATTTGTGGGATGTGGGCATTGCTGGTTGGCAACATTTTATTGCCCATCCATAGTAATCTGGTACCCATAAGGTAAATACCATAATATCCCAGCACTGATATGTATGTACCTATCAGGCAGGAAAGAAATGGTCGTGTGAGGGAGCCTTGGTTGACGAGAGAGGTTGAATGTCTGGTAAAGAGGAAGAAGGAGGCTTACATAAGGTTGAGGAAACAGGATTCAGACAGAGCAGTGGAGGGATACAGGATAGCCAGAAGGGACCAGAAGAAAGGGATTAGGAGAGCTAAGAGAGGGCATGAAAAATCGTTGGCGGATAGGATCAAGGATAACCCCAAGGCATTTTATGCGTATGTGAGAAACCTGAGAATGACGAGAACGAGGGTAGGTCCGATCAAGGACAGTAGTGGGAGACTGTGTATTGAGTCGGAAGAGATAGGAAAGG
>NC_057714.1:216152-267969 GCF_004010195.1 Chiloscyllium plagiosum
TTCTGTTCTGTATTGTTCTATGTTCTATGTTCTATACACACACATACACACACACACACACATACACATACACACACATATAAACGATGATACGAAGATTCCATGGAGAGGAAGTCGTACGAGGATAGTTTGAGAGTTCTCGGCCTTTTCTCGTTGGAACGGCGAAGGATGAGGGGTGACTTGATAGAGGTTTATAAGATGATCAGAGGAATAGATAGAGTAGACAGTCAGAAACTTTTTCCCCGGGTACAACAGAGTGTTACAAGGGGACATAAATTTAAGGTGAAGGGTGGAAGGTATAGGGGAGATGTCAGGGGTGGGTTCTTTACCCAGAGAGTGGTGGGGGCATGGAATGCGCTGCCCGTGGGAGTGGTAGAGTCGGAATCATTGGCGACCTTTAAGCGGCATTTGGATAGGTACATGGATGGGTACTTAATCTAGGTTAGAAGTTCGGCACAACATCGTGGGCCGAAGGGCCTGTTCTGTGCTGTATTGTTCTATGCTCTATGTTCTATGGTGCACTGAGCACCTCTCTCAACTGGAGAAAACTTGAGTAAGAAACTTCTCAGAATTGACACTTCAGGCTGAATCTCACTATATTTTGATGAAGTGTCATTTGTGTTGAGTTTTGCAGAGAGTTTCTCTCCTTGAGGACTAGTGGGATTTCTCAAGCTAACAGCCCAAATTCATCTCATTAACCTCCTACCACCCTTGTAGTACCCCTCTTGCCCAATGCTAGACTGATCCTCTAACTCACTGTAGCCAGAAACACTGACAACTGACAGGATACCCCAGAATATCTCAGGAATCCAAGCGCCATTATTAAAAAACAGTTGCACACCCAAAAAAGCACTGTCAGTCTGGAACTCACCTGCAAAGTTTGAGATATTTACCCTGAATGAGTCAGAAATTGATTTGTGGACAGAAACCTGGAAGTTCTGGTGGGTGAGGTGGTGCAGAGCAGGGACATCCTCTTCTTCCAGGACCAGAGAGGAGGCCACAATATTAGACCCTGCCAGCCTAGTCCACCTACGTCAGCATGCTGTATTCCTGGTGGAATGGAGAATGGCATTGACCTTCTTCCAGAAGTGTAGGAAGGTCAATTCCATTCTCCATTCCACCAAGATAAGTGCCACTACCTTCCACCTGTTACCTCACAATCACACTCGCTCTGCTACCACACATACCTCCCAAAGATGTTCATGTTCTACCATGCTCATTACTGCATACATTGTCTTCTCTCTCACTCTCAACCCTCCTGCACTATTAATCCTGCATGCCCTCAGTACTGCCTACTCACTCACTTGAGATGCCACATCATCCTTCTCCTACCTGTACTAGGGTTTACACCTGCATCACCCACTTTCATCTAACACAATCCCGCTTTTAATCTCATTTCAGGATAAAATCCCCAAAATAGAGAGAACTAAATACGGATGATGAGTTGGCCAACATTTAGCACTTCATCCCACATGAAAAAAGGATCCTTATTTTGACCTCCCGAAACAGACCCATAACCATGCTAAAGCCCCTGGACTGATATCTGAGGCGGTCTTTGACTTAATGTGCCGGATACCCCGACTGAAAGATTTTTCTATTAACTTGAATGGAGATTACTCCCCTTAGACTTTGAGGCATGGTCATTTGCATGAAGCACATGTAATGTGTTGGCCATGTATATTTCGAGCAGATGGTGTAGATGTATGATTGACTTCAATGGGTTCCATACAATCACATGATGACTGCTGACAGTTTTCTGGCTTTGTATCTGTGCTGAAGATCAAGTCAGGAATAAACACTGTGCAGCTGTTGGCTCTGGCTGAGAGGGTAAAGTGCTGAAAGGTAAGATGAGGCAAAATATGTGACCATTCGGACAGATACAGGTGCACAATCCTTTATCAGAAATGCTCAAGACCAGCTGGTTTTTGGAATTCAGAATTTTTTGGATTTCAGAATAAGTGGTAGTTTGATGGTGAAATTCTTTAAAAATCTTTCCGAAGAATAGACTTACAGTGAGTAAAACGAGCCCTGAAACAAAATTGAGGCCGGCCAGTGCTGGGCCACGCCCCCACACATCGCATCTGAGTGACATGCATTGAGTGGGTGTGGACTTGTTAACTGTTTGCACGTCAAACAAACCTTGTTAATGAGGAAACAAACTTCACAAAAAACCTTCAGACTTTGGACCTTTTCGGATTTTGGACAAACGATTGTCCACGTGTACTAAGTATGGGATTGAGCACTAAGAAAGCAAGCAACCTGCTCTGTGATGCAGTTTGGTACAATCTAGGAGCTGGGTTCCTGTTTCTGCTGCAAAGTGTCCTTGTAGAACCAGTGATAGTTGGCAGTGCATTCCAAGTGCAGCATTAAAGTGCAGAAATGTTGGTAAGTGAATTGGAGCTGCGCCATGATGGAGTGGAAAGGCAAGTATATGCCAGCTGCCAATGTCCATGGACAGTGTGTGTGTGGTCCTACCAATAGAGAGTGTGCCCTGAGATGCTGGTGGTGGGTATCCAAGATAGAGGTCTGGAGGAGCAAGTGGCGATGTCGATAATTCTGATTGTCTAGTTTCTATCTATCGGGTATTAGAATAGATGAGTACATATTAATGAATAGTGATTAATTAATAATGATGGTGATAAGAAGTGATAATCCCCGTCAATATGCCTTTGGTCACTTATTAGCGAGAATCTTGTCTTGATGTCCAGTACTTTAGTTGAAAAATGGGACTTGTTGCTCCCAACATTAAGAAAGGCCTTGCTTGACTTGTTACACCATTCTCACCTTAGTTTGTTATTTCAGGGCCTGGGAAGATCCCTGCCTCAGTCAAATAGGGGAAATTTAAGCTCCTTGTTCTTAAAGGGACCATCAGTCCAACACAAAGTAGGTCTTTCTCTCAAAGCACATGGTGAATCAAAATGGACACTATTGAATTCCAAATGATCACTTAGACATAGTCCACACTCTAGAAATGCCATCTAATCATAAATCAAGATTTGACTCTAAACTGCTGTTTCTGTTTGATGGTGCACCGTGAATTTAACATAGGTGTATGCATATCAAAAATACAATGGTCATAAAATGTTAAATGTTTTTGTGAAATTTCCTGTGATTGACTGAGAACCCTCGCTGATTAAGGTAAGGCTACTGCTACTTTCACGGTTTCTGGCAGAACAGTGCTGATGTTGTTCCATATGAAGGACTTGTTCCTATCAGCAGACATACAATTCTGCCACACTTCTGCCTGAGATCAGTCAAATATCATGACTAACCTGTCTTCAGCAATGTACATCCTTGTTACCTAGAAGATCCTAAAGACTGAATTTGAGATCTGTTTCACATAAATATCTTAGTTCTTTAACATTTGCTTTATTCAACTTTCACTTTGGCAAAGTGTGAAACATACTCAAATAGTACAGTCATTTCACTCACATTTCAAATTCAATTTTTACTTCTCAATCTCTCATTCTAGATTTGGAGGCAATTTCTCTCTAGTCTTCCCAAATTGTGCATTTTCTCCTCCTTGTTCTTCAGTACTGAACTTGGTACTGTGGAGGCTCTTTAGAAATGTGAGAGAAGATTTCCCAAGCAGTACAAACACACTCAGATTGCCACCCTGCATCTTTTACAGTAAAAGGCAAAAACCCTCACACTGTGAACCAGAGATTCCAATCAGTGCTTCTTCAGAAATGTTGAGTATATTAAATACTTCAAGCACAGAATAGTCAGGGGAAGGCAAACTGTGCCCTCTTTCCCACAGCAATCAGTTGCTGTATTCTGAGATCTAAAGGTCCAGCATCACGGATGGCCATTTTGTAAGCTCCTGTGAAAAGGTATATACATAAGGTGAGGTAAGAGTTACAGGCAAGCAATAGAGGGTTTAGGGTAGGGTAGGTTAGGTGAGCAGGAGATATTGGTTGTAAGTGAGTTGGATGGTGTTAGTTCCTGATGATAGTGGAGAGGGGAAAGTCAGTACAGGTGAAAGAGAAGGGTGTCAGGTCTTGCGCTGAGAGGGGTGTTGGGTCTTAGGTATAGAGGGGGGCTGTTGGGTCTAGTGGCAGGGGGAATTGGGTCCTGAGCAGAGAAGGGGATTGTGATTTGAGTAGCAGGGGTGTGGAATGCTAGGTAGAAATTAGTTTGCTGGTCCTGAAAGGGGGAGAGGGGCTTTCAGGTCCTATAGTAGGAAAAGAGGGCATTAGTTCATGTGGGAAGGGGGAGGGATTTGTTGTCTCTCCGTCCTAGGTGGGTGGAGTTGTTAGTGTTGGCTTGGAGGAAAAGAAAGTGGGAAAATTGAAGTATTAGGCCCGATGTTGAAGCAGGAGATTGTTATTGGATCCATGAAGTAGTTTGCGGGGGTGGTGCTACTGGGAAATTGGCAGGTGAGGATCAGGTGGTGGTGTCGTGGGAGTAGGGTGTAAGTTTAGTAGTTACTCAGAAATTATATTAAGGAATCTAATATTTCCTGAGTAACTATTTCCTTAATTGTAGCCAAACCCTCTGAATTCTCTGACATAATATATACTTCTGAAGGGTTCCAGCTGTTGGAAAATTGCCTGTTGGAATCTCAATATTCCTGGCAATTCCCTTGCAGTGCAGCAGGGTTGAGGTAAATATCAGAATTTTCACTCACTTTGAGGAGAGAATGCACCAACTGGCAGGGAAGACCAGGCTCTCAGTGGCCACTGGACATCTCCATAGACCTGCACATCTTCAGCACCACCTGCTCAGCATCAATGGCAAGATAGCTGGAAAGGGAGTTGGGGAATGGGAGTGAAGGTTATTTGAAATTTGAGAACTCAATGTTAAGTTGTCCGGGCTGTAGATTGCCCAAGTGGAAGATGAGATGTTGGTCCTCCAATTTGCAGTTTGATTCACTGCAGCAATGGAGGAGGCCGAGAATGGGCATGTTGGTGAGGAAGCGGGAGGGGGCAATGAAATAGGCACTGATGGTGTGATTAAGCTAACCCTTTCAGGCTCAGTGAAGATGCTTGATGAAACGGACTCCTAGTCCATGTTGGGTCTCACGGACGTAGACAAGACCACTCCTGGAGCACCGGATGCAGTAGACTAGGTTGGAGAAGACACAGATGACCCTCTGTCTCACCCTGACTGCTTGGGGCCCTGGACGAAGTGAGGGAAGTGGTGTATGGGCAGGTGTTGCATCTTTTCCATTTCTGGTAGAAGGTTTAGATTACTTACAGTGTGGAAACAGGCCTTTTGGCCCAACAAGTCCACACCGAATCTCCGAAGCGCAACCCACCCAGACCCATTCCCCTACATTTACTCCTTCACCGAACACTATGGGCAATTTAGCATGGCCAATTCACCTAACCTGCACATTTTTGAACTGTGGGAGGAAACCGGAGCACCCGGAGAAAACCCACGCAAACACTGGGAGAATGTGCAAACTCCACACAGATAGTCGCCTGAGGCGGGAATTGAACCCGGGTCTCTGGCGCTGTGAGGCAGCAGTGCTAACCACTGTGCCACCATGCTGCCCTTATGGGGCAGGGTGGGGGTTGTTACTTGACTGTACAATCTTCTGAGGGGAGCCTATTCATTCTCTACTACCATCCTGAGCCTCATGATACAATGTTCACTGTCTCCTAAAATGCTCCCCCACTGACACTTGATCCATTTCATCCACCTCATTTCCCAGGGCTTTCTTAATCAATACTGCTACTGTTATGGAGCAGAGGTTGACACCCACCCTGAGAGCTAATAACCTAAACACCCAAAAGGAGCACTTTGCCTCATAATTCGTTAAAAGCATGGTTAAAGAAAAAGAATCCCTGATCTCCACTTTATAAGTAACAAATAATAATTTATCAATTTAACCCTAACAGTGAACAAATGAACAGAATTACTAACAAACCAAACCAATCCTCCCTAATTACTAACTATTGCCTTACTGAACTAAATTCTACTGACATGTTGTTCCAATAAAACCCAAGAAATAAGAAAACTAAATTAAAATTTAGACTCTCAAAGTCCACACAAGATGTGTCTACTGGAATGTTCCACTGTCTCTCCAGTCATAAACGTGTTTCTTCTGCTCATCCTTCTTTCAGGGATGTTTTGTCTGGGAATTCTGCTGTTCTGAAGCCTCTCTCTGTCAAATTCTGGTGTCAGGAATATTATCTGAGAGCGCCGTATTTCTTCATGAATAGATGATGGTTTTTAGAGAGCGTGGAGATTTCTTTGAAAGCTAGATGCTTTTCTCAGATGGCAGTTGGCTCTTTCTTTATACCCATGATGACATATTAATTGCCTTACGATCGGGTTGGTTTGAGGTAGTCAAAACCATCAGATTTAAATTTAATTGAGTTTTGGTATCTGGGGCCCAGTTTAAAATTAATTGTCTAATATTCAAGCTGGTTGCTTTAACATCAAAACAAGCCTAGGTTGCCAACCACAGCCAATTGATACATTTGTTGTTTCAATTCTTGTACTGTCTGTGGATTTACAGCTGCTTACAGACCCATTTTCTAAAAGAAATCTGCAACCTATGAAAAGCATATCACCTCTTAAATGGACCATGCACTCTTTCCCCCATATCATTTTTACAAACCAATTCTGGCTTTCTGCCTTCCACTTTACAAGTACTCTACACAACTTTCTAACAGCCACCCTTCCTCTTTTCCTTCCTTATATATTGTTTCTGAACAACTTATATCTGGGAATATTTAATACCTAATCTTGTTCTTCTTTCAGCCAGGTCTCTTATCTCCACAACGTCTTATATCCATATGGAAATTTACATCTGTAACTTAGAACTATATTTACAACACTCCACTCATTTACATTGATGCACAGCAATTCTGTTTTTGACTTTATTTCTTTCTCCCTTAATCCAGCTTCACCAATTAGCTTGTTATTCTACACATTCATGCCAACTGTTCCCTATGTATTTTACGAACCCCGTATGCTCTGCTATTCTCTCTCCCACACCCCTTCCAATTCGGTTTAAAACCCTCCCATTGACTTCCTTCCTCTAGTCTCTTAAGCTGCGGTGTGACCACCCCTCTAAATGTGCTATGCATATACCTCTCAGCATCGCGGATGTGATAGAATGCCTCCAACTGTTGCTCACGCTCCAAAATGCAGAGCTGAAGTTGCTGCAGCTGGGAACACTTCCTATGCATGTGGTCATCTAGGACACTGATAGAGTCCATGGCTCATCAGATATTATAGGTCACACATTACACTCAGCCAACATAGCTACCATGTCTTAAACTTATTTCATATTACTTGCTTAATTACTCACTTTCTGAATTACTTAGTCATTTAGTCTTAAAGTTACTCCCTAATATTAACTTTACTCCCTTCCCTTATCCTACTTTGGCTCCTCTATGCTACGATATTATATTAGTCCTGACTTTTATCTATCACTGGTGTTTCACAGTTTATCCTTCAATAATACATATTTCTGATTTACTGCTATTTAGGGTCAGTCCCTAATAGCAGTTTATGAGCTAATAAACCCAATTATTTTATGTAATGTCACTTCAAATTCCAACTCAATGTGGACCAAGTCAATTAGGGGAAATTAGGGGAAAACTCTCCAATTGTTGGAGTCATACCTGGTTCAAAGAAAGATGGTTGTCGTGGTTGGAGTTCAATCATTTCAGCTCTAAGATATCTTTGCAGGAGTTCCTCAGGGTAGTTACTTGGCCCAAACATCTTCAGCTGCTACCTCAATGATCTTCCCTCCACAAGGCCAGAAATGGGGATGTTTGCTGATACCTGCACAACGTTCAGCACAATTCTCAATTCCTCAGTTACTGAAGCAGTCCATGCAGAAATGCAGCAAGTCCTGGACAATATCCAGGCTTGAGCCAAAAAGTGCCAAGTACATTTGTGCTCAACAAGTGCCAGGTACTGATCACCTCCAACAAGACACAATTTAAACCATCACCCTATGACATTCAATGGCATTACTATCACTGAATCCCCTATTGGCATCCTGGGGTATTACCATTGACTGAACTGGACTACCTACACAAGTCCTATGATTAATAAGTACGTCTGAAGCTAGGACATTTGCAGCTAGTAACTCACCTCCTGACTCCCCAAAGCTTGTTTATCATTAACAAGGCACAACTCAGGAGTATGATGGAATACTCTACACTTGCATGGTTGAGTGCAGCTCCAACAATTGAGGAAGCTTGGCACCATCGAGGACAAAGGAGCCTGCCTGATTGACATGACATCCACATTCAGTCCCTCCACTACCCTTGCTCAGTAGTAGCAGTGTGGACCATCTACACAATGCTCTGCAGAAATTCATCAAGGCTCCTTAGACAGCACCTTCCAAATCCATGACCACTACCATCTAGAAAGTCAAGAGCAGCAGATACATGGGAACACTATCCCCACCAGGCAATTTACCAGTCAGACTTGGAAATGTATTGCCATTCCTTCAGTGTCGCTGGGTCCAAATTATGGAACATGCACCTTAACTGCATTGTGGGTGCACCTACACCAAATAGACAGCAGCAATTCAAGAGGCAGCTCACCACCACATTCTCAAGGGCAATTAAGAATGGACATTAAATGCTGGTCCAACTAGTGAAGCCCAGGTCACATGTATATTTTATAAAAAATAATTATCAAAGTATCACAAAAGTCTCTGGATTGTTCAAAGAAAAGGTATTTTTAATTATTCTGTTTAACATGCTATGACACATCTATGGGGCAGGTGTTTGAAAAAAAACTGACTTTCAGAGTAACTGGGGCTCCAGCTCCCATTTGCAGGAGTGGCTATGTGACCATTTGCAATCCCCAGTTTGGTTGAACCCCTTTACTCCGGAGCCCATAGCTTTGAAGGTTGTTAAGACAGTGATGGTCCTGCATTTCACCTATATCGAAGTTCAAAGTGACTATAACTTGCCTGAAACTTTCTCTTTGATACCATGCACTTTAATTAAATATATTACTAGGTGCCAATCAATTGTACATCATTATCTCCTATCACTAACAGTTCTGGCACAGCCCCAGTGCAATGAGATCACTTTCCTGATTTAAGCTTCCTGTAGCCATGATAAGCCTATTGACTGACTCCTGAAAAACTCCTGAATGTGTGTGACCCAATTACCGACTATGGCCCATCCTCTTGGACTGACTTTGCAGAAAAACTCCAATAGACGATGTCAAATTCCCTAGACTGATTTCTCAGAAACACCATTGTAAGAAACATAAAACATTTCGGAATGAGCACACAGCTTCTCCAAATTAATATGCTTTGGACCAGTTTGTCTCGATTACTAGTTTTTTTGTTTTATCCTTCAGCATTTGCAATAGCATGCCAACAAATTGACAAGGTAAACCCTGACTTCTTGTACTTGAATTCTATCACTGACTGTAGCCTGATATGATTAGAGATGGCTAAGCACTTGGGTAGATTATGGTGCTATCCTGACTGGCTACAGTCCAAATTTGTCCCCACTTAATATTCCACCCCTTTCACACTTCTCAATTCTCTTCCAGCACATGCAGTGCGTAAACTGCTCAGACATGCTGCACACGTGATATTGATGCAGCATTGGAATAGACCATTAACATGACCACCCCTTTAGGTATTTAAATGCACTTTTCAAAGTTTCCTAATTCCACAAAACATTTTGTCTTTCCCTCTGTATGTAATCGCCATCTCTAAGCCAGAGCATCCTGTTATCTATCTGCACTAAAACAATTTTGAAAAGCCAGAAAATACTTGGTTGTCTGGCAGTGATAAAGCAACAGCTAAAAGTCAGAGTATGCCTGGCTGTCAGTCTCTGCTAAAGCAATAAGCAAAAGCCAGAAAATGCCTTGTTTCCTCAGTCTGTAAATCCTACCTGTAAGCCAGCAAATGCTGCCCAATGACAAGCAGCCTGATGTTCAGAGGCTGATGCAATGCTGTCACCCAGTTGTGTGGATGGAGGGCCCGTGGTGACTATTGCTATTGACCATGAGGGCACATGCTGCAGTTCAAGTGGCTCCATGTCAAGTAAAGATGACTGACAAAGCCATAAAATCAGCAGGACTCAATACTGAGCAGACAACTCAGTAGGTACCTGCTTAGAATTTAGCTTTGAGTCTTTGAAGTGTTAATTTTCTTGATTGGGAAGACGTTAATTGATAAAGTTAATAAGGCACATAATATAATAATTCAGATGAAATTGCATACTAATAGGCTCCTTACCACTGGATACTGAGAATTTGATCTTGCCAACTAAGGAGGAAGAACTGCTGGAGTTTATATTGACGACAAGAACCTGATTGGACTTTTGCATGATTAACTCATCATGCTTACCATTATTCTTGCCATCTCACAGAAGGGATAATTACTCCAAAAGGTGACAATACACTAATGCCAATTTCCAGTTGGTGCTCTCTTGGAAGAAAGTTTTTTTGGGGGTACTAATACATCCTTTAATTTAATATCCCATTTTTGAACTATTTTTCATGTTATGTTTATCATATTCTGCAGCTTTTGAGCCTGTTACGATTAGCTTTAAATTCTAAAATGGTATAAAGTTTACAAGTATTTTTTCATTAATATGTTTTTGGAAATCTAACTTATATAACTTGTATTTTCAAAATACAAATTATATATTGTATAAGTACACAAGTAAATGATGTTACATATATTTAGAAAGAAAGCCACACAATATGGTTAGCTGTACCCAGTGGTTAACACTTCATCTCTGCATAAGTCAGTCAGTTTTTTTTAGTGGTCCATTGCAGAGACTTGAGCATATAATTCTAGGTTGACACTGTGGAGAGCAGATGGAATGTTGCACTCTTGAAGATGCTGTATTTTAGATAAGACATTGAACTGAGATTGCGTGGTCTTTGTCATGTGGTTGTAAATGACCCATGATGCTATTTGGAAAAAAAATGTGTTATTCCCATTTTCCTGGTCAATATCTACACTCTCACTAAAGTCACTAAAATGTTTTAATTCGCCATAATCGTTTTACTTGTGGAACTTGCTATGTGCTAATTGGCTGCTGTTTCCTATACTGCAAAAGTGAGTGCACTTCAAAATTACTTAATTAGCTGGAAAGCACTTTGGGACAGGTTGAGAAGGCAGCTATTAAAAACAGGAGAGTTTTTTTAAAATGACTCTACAATGCTCTGAGGTTGGACTGCTGTATTGCAGGTCAGACCCAGGTTTCATGTGAAATGTAAAGAAAAATGTATTCAGCTCAAACTCAACATACAGGTCAAAGAAACTATGCTTTTTATTTTGTATCACAATTTAAATGGTAAGAGAAAATGTTTAAATGTCAAGTCAATTAATAACTAAATTAGTAAGTTTTTGCCATGTAACTTTGAACAATAAAAAACAAGGACAATATATGAACTTTGTATGCTATATTCTTTTAAATGTTAAATATCAGAATACAGACAGGTGCAACAGCAATATGAAACATATAACTTGTAAGAATAGGCCAAAATATCTTAACCCTCAGGCACATAAGCAATAACACTGTGGAAGTGAAATTCTTAGCAGAGGCAGTAATGCAGAGACTCAAACAAACAGCTCTGCCAACTATCCAACCAAAACTTCGGTCCGCTACGTGGATGACACCTTTGTCAATACTAAATGAAACAAATTAGAGGAAACTTTCACGACCATCAATAATACCCTTACTGGCATAAAGTTCATTAAAGAGGAGGAAAACAACAACAAACTGCCATTCCTAGATGTTGCAGCAGAGCAAACAGCCAAATGGGGAACTTCAACTTCTACAGAAAAACGACACATATGGACCAAATATTGAACTACAGAAGCAATCATCCCATCACCCACAAACAGAGCTGCATTAGAACACTATTTCAACACGCCATCACACACTGCAGCACAGAAGAACTACGAAGAGCAGAGGAAAATCACCTATACAGTGAAATCAAAAAGAACAGGTACCCAATGAATACAAGCCACTGGCTCTCAGCAATAAACCAAACAAGCAGACAAAATGTGTCCAAAAGCCCTAGCCGCTTTCCCCTACATCAAACACATCTCAGAAATGACTGCCAGATTGCCCCTTGGCATCATGGTAGTCCACAAACCCACCAACACACTAAAACAGTAGCTAATGAACTTGAAAGACCCTATACAGACAACAAGCAAAACTAATGTCATCTACAAAATACCGTGCAAGAACTGTAACAAACACTACATTGAACAAACAGGCAGAAAACTAGCCACCAGGATAGATGAACATCAATTAGCCACAAAACAACATGACCCTCTCTCACTTACAGATAAGGAAGGACAACACTTTGACTGGGACAACACATCCCTCCTAGGACAAGCCAAACAGAGACACACATGAGAATTCCTAGAAACATGGCATTCCAACTGGAACTCTATCAACAAACACATTGACTTGGATCTCATTTACCACCCCCTGAGGAGAACAGGAGAGGACATCACCACAGGAAATGACATCACCGATCCATGGAAACCTAAACACAAATAAAATGTATTATCTAACATAAAACTGAAATGATAATAGCTGTCTTTGGTCTTATATTACATTGAAGAATGTTAGTTTGATAAAACAGTGCAACACTCACCAGATTCAATGAAGTAATGTGATGTTAGGTCAGTATTCTACAAGGTGGGATATCACATGTTCTCCTTCTGCATTTCAGTGTGTCCGATTTTGTCATTTTCTTGGTGAATGGTATCATAAATCTTTGTGACCTTTTTTTGATGGTCTTTGGAAATTCAAGAAATTTTACAAATGTTATCAATTTATATAATATTTCAGACATACTGATGGTCTTTTTGGTAAGTACATTATTTATTCTGCATAATAGAAACACAGGAACAGGAGTTGACTCTTCAGTCCCTCGAACCTGTTCCACCATCTAATGAGATCATGGCTGATCTGTTGCCTAACTCCGCCTTTGGACAATGCTTTACATTTTTGTTAAGCAACAATATTATCAGTTTCAGATTTAAAATTAATAACTGATCAAGTATTCACGGCTGTTTATGGAAGAGTTCACATCTTTACCATCTTGTGTAAAAGTGCTTCCTAACATCTTTCCTGAACAATCTGGTCTTAATTCTCAGACTATATCTCCTAATTCCAACCAGTGAAAACAGTTTATCTTTTATCTACCCTATTTTTTTCCTGCTAATATCATGCTGCTCCCCGACAGATCCGCAGAACTGCTGCCTTTCCAACATCTAAGGTGAGGCAAATGCAGCTTACTCATTCTGATCATGCAGTTCTGCTGCATATGATCAAGGTGACAACTTTTCAATGTAGGTTCCCAAGTATCACTTGAGCTAACTCTTGTTGACAGCTTTGAAGATTTTCACCGACTGCCACTCCAATACTTAATTCTGGCAATGATATGGCAGCTCTTGTCAAAATAAAATTTGACGGTCATTTCAACTCGTTTCATCAGTCACACCAGCTTCTTCTCTGTCTACAATAGCTCTTCCTATTGGAAGAGTAGTTTGGGTGCAGTGTGCTGTTAGTGTTTGTAATGACTACTGTCCTTATCTTCAGTACATTCGAGTCTTCACTCGAGGAATGCTTTGTATACACTCATGCTGGATTTCTTTATGATTCCTTTCCATTTGATTGGGGATATTGGGGAGATAATGTATAGTGTTGACTTGCCCCAAACTGTATGAATGAGCTGAATTCTTCTCCCGTGAAGAAGACCATACCTGGAATGCCAATAAATGATGTGTTTTCATGTATTCTACAATCTCGCTGGTGGTCATCATGTCAACTGGTCAAACTTCCAGGTCACAGAATAGTAGTCTACAGAGACACGACAATCTGTTCATGCGAATGAAGAGATCTACCTTCTAGTTTTGTTTGACATGTCATGTAATCAGCAGCTCTTAGCTTGTTCAGCTCAATAATCACTACAAACACTGCACTGGCTGACATGGTCCTTTGCTAACAGGGCATTTTTCCTGAGGCTCCTTCAATTCCTTGGTGGATTGCATGGATGTTCTTTATCATTACTCCTCTCAACTTCTTCAGGATAATGACTCTATTTCCTTCGTAAGGTATGTCATCTTGTGGTTTCAATTCATCTCTGCATTGATCTTTCGACCACAGGGTTATCATAGATGCTTTCAGACCATCTTTTCATCAGTACTGCTTGTAATATTTGGAGATTGCATCTTGTTGAGTAGCTTACTTGCTTTGAGCAGGGGTCTTGTCAGAGTCAATGTATCTGCTGGCTTGATGACTTCCAGAATATATCAAGTTGCCTTTTCCTGTTAGATTTGGAAGATTTCAAACTCTAATTGCATCCTCTACTTTCTTCATAGGGAGTGCTGCTTTCAACAACATGTCAGCAATATAAAACTATTTCCCTGGTTTGTATATCACATCCAGATATTACTGCAAGTAGAATAACAATTTGGAGCAAATAGCTGAGACTTGTGGAAAATGTTTTAATGTGGCTTGTAGTTGGACTCAACTCTCATCCAATCTCTTTCAAGAATTAATTGATGAAAATATTCACAATAAAATACAATGGATAGACAAATTTTCAGAATCTGAGCATAGTATCTGTCCATTTGCATTCATGTCCTGAATGCAACCAGTCGTTTGTGCTGCATTAGGATTATTCCAAGTCCAGTCTTGCTAGTATTGTACTACAGGGGGTGTCTTCATTATCAATGTCATGCTATTTCAACACTGATACAACCATCATTAGTTGCTTGATTTTAGTGAATGCTGCTTTTTGTGCCCATATACCACCGCATGTTTTTAGCACCGAGTTGCTGTAATAATTAACATTTTGATGAAAAACTGGACAAGAATTTTGCTAAGTGGTTGATGAATCCAACAAATTGTTCCACTGCTTTTACATCTACTGGTTGCTGCATCAACACTACAAATCACTATTTTGGGATCTGGGCAAAAACCTTTTGTTGTCAGTGTGTAACTTATATATTTCGGGTATTCTTAATGGCCATTTTTTCTTGTTAAAATTCAAGTTCAGCTGAAGAACTCTGTCTAGCAGCACGAGAAATATTGATCATGGTTAGCAATGGCTTCTTCCATTTTATCTCTGCAATTATAACTAGCAGAACAGCTAGCATGGTTTCTAGTCTGGAAAGATTATCATCAATCTCATGTTGCACAATCATCTGTGTCTTTTGAAAAACATTCAGAATATAATTAGAAAGCTTTCATCCAGCTTCACTTGCCCAGCAACCATCCTTCACATAGAGTCATAAAGACATAGAGATGTACGACATGGAAACAGACGCTTCGGTCCAACCCATCCATGCCGACCAGATATCCCAACCCAATCTAGTCCCACCTACCAGTACCTGGCTGAAATCCCTCCAAACCCTTCCTATTCATATACCCATCCAAATGCCTCTTAAATGTTGCAATTGCACCAGCCTCCACCACATCCTCTGGCAGCTCATTCCATACACGTACCACCCTTTGCGTGAAAAAGTTGCCCCTTAGGTCTCTTTTACATCTTTCCCCTCTCACCCTAAACCTATGCCCTCTAGTCCTGGACTCCCCGACCCCAGAGAAAAGACTTTGCCTATTTATCCTATCCATGCCCCTCATAATTTTGTAAACCTCTACAAGGTCACCCCTCAGCCTCTGACGCTCCAGGGAAAACAGCCCCAGCCTGTTCAGCCTCTCCCTCTAGCTCAGATCCTCCAACCTTGGCAACATCTTTGTAAATCTTTTCTGAACCCTTTCAAGTTTCACAACATCTTTCCGATAGGAAGGAGACCAGAATTGCACGCAATATTGCAACAGTGGCCTAACCAATGTCCTGTACAGCCGCAACATGACCTTCCAACTCCTAAACTCAATACTCTGGCCAATAAAAGAAAGCACACCAAACGCCTTCTTCACTATCCTATCTACCTGAGACTCCACTTTCAAGGGGCAATGAACCTGCACTCCAAGGTTGCTTTGTTCAGCAACACTCCCTAGGACTTTATCATTAAGTGTATAAGTCCTGCTAAGATTTGCTTTCCCAAAATGCAGCACCTCACATTTATCTGAATTAAACTCCATTTGCCACTTCTCAGCCCATTGGCCCATCTGGTCCAGATCCTGTTGTAATCTGAGGTAACCTTTTTCGCTGTCCACTACACCTCCAATTTTGGTTCTAGTACAATGACGATATCTTTGCCTTTCTAACTGTAGCAAATTTCCTTTGATGCTTAGTTTAAGGTAGTGAAGAAAAGGGTTAATAAAATAAATGTTGGTCCAAAGGAAAATTAGTCTGAGGAGTTAGTAATGGAGGATAATGAGATGGCAGACAAATTGAACAGATATTTTACATCAATTTTCACTAGAGAAAATACAAGTAGCATCCCAGGAACAGCTGTAAATGAGGAATTTAAAAGGCATCGAGGTACTCCAGAAAATTACAAATTATCAGGGAGGTAGTACTGAGTAAATTGATGGAAATGTGATTTGACATAACACATCCTGATAGATTTCATCCCAGGGTCTTAAGAAGTAGCTAGTGAGATAGTTTATGTCTTAGTTTTAATTTTCCAGAACTCATTGAATTCATTGAAGATTCATTTAAATTGGGAACTAGCTAATGTAACTCCTTTTTTCAAAAAGGGAGGGACACGGAAAGCAGGAAACATGAGGCCAATTAACTTAACTTCTGTCAGGGGGAAAATGTTAAAAGCTATTGAAGACATTATGAATAGGGCACTTGCATAAGGTCAAGGTAATTCAGGTACAGCTTCTTAAAGGGAAATCATGCATAACTAATTTATTAAAGGTCTTTGAAAAAGTAACTTGTGCTGGAGAAAAAAAGCTGGATGTACTGTACTCAGAATTCCAGAAGGCATTTGATAAGGTTCATATCAAAAGTAATGGTGGAAATTAAAAGGTTGTGGTGCAGGGGTGAACATATTAGGCACGAATAGGAGATTAGCTAACTAACTAGAAGTGAGAGTTGGACAAATTGGTCTTTCAGGCTAGTAGAATATCTCTAGTGATGTGCCACAGGGGTCAGTGCCAGGGCCTCAATTTTTTTACAACTTTTTTAAAAAATGGTTTGGATGAAGAGACTGAAGGTATGGTAGCTAAATGTTCTGATGACGCAAAGATAGGTGGGAAAATGAGTTGTGAAGAGGACATAAAGTGCCTACAAAGGGATATGGATAGTTTGTGAGTAGGCAAAGATCTGGCAAATGGAGTACAATGTAAAATGGTGTGAAATTGTCCATTTTAGCAGAAAGAATAAAAAAAGAAGCACATTATCTAAATGGTGAGAGGTTGTCAAGCTCTGAGATGAAGAGAGATCAGTAAGTAGTCAAGAAAGCTAATAGAATATGTTTTATTGTGAGGCGAATTGAGTGCAAGAGTAGGGATGTTATGCTTCAGCTAAGCAGTGCTTTGGTGAGACTGCACCTGTCATGGTTTGTACAGTATTGACCACCGTACTTACAGAAGGAATTTAATTCATGGGAAGCAGTCCAGAGAAGGTTTACTAGACTAATAACTGCAATGAGTGAATTGCCTTTTAAAGGAAAGGGTAGGCAGGCTAGGTCCTCTGGAGTTTAGAATCAGTGGTGACTTAAAAATGAAACATAAGATCCCGAGGGGAATTGGGCAGGTAGATGATGAAAGAATGTTTCTGCATAGTGGAGCAAGCTCGAAGTGCCAAGTGGCCTACTCTTGTTCATATGATTGACATGAAATCCCTAAACATCCATTTTGAACCTAGAAGACACCACCCAATGAGAGAGGGAGATGACATCATCACGTGTGGACTGGTGTGCATCCCATGACGATCAGTGGCTACAGAGGCTTGGCAAAAGGAGCCAACACTGAAAACAATAGACCATAACAACACCATGTGACTACTTGTAAAACAGCACATAAGGTAGAAATTGTCTTTCATGGAAGGGAATCTTCAGCAATCAGTAATGGATGACCATTTGAAGCTACTCCAATGAATTATGATTGCTTTATATTAATCAAATCATGTTGATGGAAGAATGTTGATGGAAGAATGTTGATGATTACCCCTAATCAATACGGAACACATTGGGTAGCTATTTAGCCCTTGAGCTCATTTTATCATTCAATAAGGTCATATCCACAAACCTAATTTCATATATCTGACTTTTACCCATATCCCTTAATATATTTGGTCCACAAAAATCCATCAAGCTGAAATATAAAATTAACAATTGAGTTAATAATAGTTCTTATTTTGCAGAGCTCCAAATTTTTACCTTACTGCATGTGTGCCGTCTACTTATCTAGTCTGATCCATCAACACAGCCCACTTCTGTGGGCTACCTAAAGTACACAAACCAGGGGGCCCCCTCAGACCCATAGTCTCACTGCGTGGAATACCGACAAACAGACTAGCCAAGGAATTCCACCAAAAACTCAAATACCTAGAAGACGCATGCCACTCTATTCACTCCATCCAAGAATTCCTGAACACCAAAGACACCAAGATAGAAAAGGATGAAATAATGGTCTCCTTTGACATAACAACTCTATTCACATCAATTAAAACCAACCTAGCCAAAGAAACACTGATCACACTACGACAGGAACCAAGGACACAAACATCAGACACCACCAACTTTATCTGCAAAGACAACATCCTCAAGCTAGTAGACCTATGCCTCACCACCCAATTCATCTTCAATAACAAGTCTGACAAACAAATCAACAGAACACCCATGGGATCACCAATATCAGGGTTCTTAGCAGAAGCAGTAATGCAGAAATTTGAACAAACCACCCTCCCAACTATCCAACCCAACCTTTGGGTCCGCTACATGGATGACACCTTTATCATCACAAAATGGAACAAATTAGAGGAAACCTATACCATCATCAACAAACCCTTACCCAGCATAAATTTACAAAAGAGGAAAAGAACGACAACAGACTCCCATTCCTAGATGTCGCAGTAGAACAAACAGTTAATGGAGAACTTCAAACCAGCATCGACAGAAAAGCAACTCACACAGACCAAATACTTAACCACAGAATCAATTCATCCCAAAACCCACGAACAGAGCTGCATCAGGACATTCTTTCAACGGGCTACAATACCTGCAGCATGCAAGAACTATGAACAACAGAAGAAAAATACTTAGACAGCATATTCAAGAAGAACAGATACCCAATTAACAGTCCACCGATTTCTCAACAACAAATCCAAACACGCAGACAATGCATCCAGAAACCAAAAGAGAAAATGCTGGAAAATCTCAGCAGGTCTGGCAGCATCTGTAAGGAGAGAAAAGAGTTGATGTTTCGAGTCTAACTAACCCTTTGTCAAAGCTTTGACAAAGGGTCAATTAGACTCTAAACGTCAGCTGTTTTCTCTACTTACAGATGCTGCCAGACCTACTGAGATTTTCCAGCATTTTCTCTTTTGGTTTCAGATCCCAGCATCCACAGTAATTTGCTTTTATATTAATGCACCCAGAAACTCTAGCCACATTACCATACATCAAAGACATCTGAAATGACTTCCAGAGTACTCAGACCCCTCGGCATCATGGTAGCTCACAACCTACCAACACAAAAACAGCAGATGATGAACCTGAAGGACCCTATAAAACAACTAACAAAATAAATGGCATTTACAAAATACCATGCAAGGACATCAGATAGACAGGCAAAAAACTAACCACGAGGATATATGAACACTAACTAGCCACCAAAAGACATGACCCAGTATTACTAGTATCCGTATATACAGATGACGACGGACACCACTTCAACTGGAACAACACATCTGTCCGAGGACAGCTCAAACAAAGAGACACATGAGAATTCCTAGAGGCCTGGCATTCTAACCAGAACTCCTTCAATAAACACAGATTTACACCCCATCTACCATCCTCTGGGAAAAAGAACCGGAAATGATATCACCCACCTTTAGAGACCAAGGACAAACAGAAAGTTGGTCATAAAACCAGCGCTTCACTGGAGGCTCACTGATGATGTTACCTAGTATGGTGATGAAATATCTGAAAACAAACTTTCCAGCTCAGCGAGCAAACTTACAATTCCTGTCACAATTTTTTTTTACCCATGATAGCAGAAATCCCATACTCAGGGAATAGCCCGGCAGTTTTATTGCCTGAACTAGTGTCAAGTAACGGGGTATAGGGGGCTTCCTTTTGCTATCCTTATGCCCACTGGAGCCAAAGTCACATCGTGCCTTTAATGCTCTCCCATATTCTTCTTACAGTTTAAAAAAGCATTATGCTGTGATCCCCTTACTTCTCTCTCTGGTGTCAACCAACTGGGCATGGGTGGTATCTCAGAATACCTTCAGTTTGGCATTCATTACTACTACATTTTGGGGATTGGTTGCGTTAAATAGCAGTTACCATATACGATCTTGGCATCACTGGAATTATAACGCTGTCGCTCAATCAGATCGGCTGGCAGTTTTCTAAGACAGGGCTTCCTCCTTACATGCATGCCTCAGTTATGCTCTGATCCAATTAATGCTCTAAAGACAGCCAGATTTCTTAAGGTAGCTCCCAATTGACCTTAGTTGAGGATGGATGACAGAGCACAAGACACTCTATAAAATCCATGCATTGTTATCATTAATTCTGTCTTTGCTTGAATCCATATGTTCAGAAATTGCTGGAAGGAGGGTCACTGAACCAGAAACATTAACTCTGCTTTCTTTCTATAGATGCTGCCAGACCTACTGAGCTTTTCCAGCAATTTCTGATTTTGTATCTGATTTCCAGCATCTGTAGTATTTTAGCTTTTTGGTTCCATATTATTATTGGCAGCATCAGTCATATGGTTGACCGGAGTCAATAGGTTTTACAATCAGAACAAAGCAGTCATCTTTGACTTATACTCCCAAACTAACTTGCAACCAGTCTTCAGTTTGCCTTTTTCTAATCAGACAAAAGAGCCAGCCATCCTACTCAGTCACATTCTGGTGCGTCCACATCTAACTACCTGCATGCAGCCTGTTCCCATCCTCCTACTGACAATGAATCAAACCCTTCATGAAAAATACACAAAAGCAACAAATGCACGTCACTTATGTGGCAAGGTGCACGAAATTGAGCAACAAAAGATAGCACAGCAGAAGTTACAAATGTTTCCCTGTACTTAGGCAACTTAAAAATGCTTCAAGTGAATTTCCTTGCATGGATCTTCCCTTTCTCAGGGTCTTCAGACTGTTTGCTTGTTTTACTCCTAAAATGGCACATTTCCTACCCTGTCCCAACCAAGGCTCAGATCTTGTGCTAGTCTATATATACATATACATGCACACATATATATCCCAAAATACTCAGAGGATCAGCCCACTTCTTTGCATCAACAGAAAAGGCAGGGAAAGGGTTTGTCACACCTCAGTAGAATACCATGCTGAAAATCAAGCCCCACTATTGATGGACCCATCATCGAAGTTACATCAAAGTCTGCAAAGTCTCAAAGTGACCTGTCTTTATAGACCCAAGTTAATAGAAAACCTGGACCAAATTTCTGTATTTAACAAGAATGATAACTCATTAAAAAGAAAATTGATTCTAGCCAATGCTAAACTACAACGAACTGTTAACATTTAACTACTAGTTGAAACTCTAACCCCTTCATAAACAGAGAAGGATATAGACCAAAGCAAAATGGTGTTATGAATGGAGGGGGGATAAAAAACTAGGAAGGCAGCTCAACTGCCCAAGTCCAAGGGGTTTTAAGATGATTTTTTTGTTTGCTAGGACTTGCTGTTCTTCCAGCTCTTTTGTCCTGGTATTTTTCACAGCCTTATAGGAGACACAGCATCTGATACACAAATTATAAAGTCACTGACTTATTGGTTAAAAGCACCAGTTTACAACAACTGGCAATGGAAACCAGAACAGGCTTTCTTTCAGATTCCAGTTATTTTCTACTGCAGGGAGACACATCACCTTCCCTTCTGGAAGGCCGAAGGCTTCTGCAGTATTATTCATACCCATAAACTGTTCAGGTACCTAGGAACCAATCACATTCAAAGAAACCTCAATTATCCAAAGGACATGGGTGGGGAGTATTTCATTCGGTTAATCTAATGACAGATAACAGTTTAGCCAAGCATTGGGACCTTGCTATCTAGCCGGATAATCCAATGTTCGGATAATCAAATGCTGGATAATTGTGGTTCCTCTGTAGTTGGCAAGTTGATGGCTTTTGTCATTGTTAACTGGTCACCACTCCACAAACAAATTAGCTACATGTTGCCAACTGAATCTCACTTTGTACGCAATCCCTGGCGTGAGCCAATCTGCAACTAGCATCCCCCATCCTGTCAACTTGAACAAAACCACATTTTGAACCAAATGAAATACATTTTGCTCACTCACCTTTGAAAACAGCAGCAAATCCTTCCACAGGTCGTTTTGCCTTAATGCAACAGTTGTATTCCTCTGCAATCTTGCGCTATAGAAAATCGTGCTTTCAAAGATCACTGTAGAAAATCATGAATAGAAAATTGCTATACCCATTCAGTAGAAAGTTTGCATTATCCAAATGACTACAATTCAATCGTGTTATAGCCAACCCACGCTGACGAAACATGCATTATACGAATGATCTGTACAACCTTGTTTTCAAAAATAGCTCTCTTCCCATGTCAGTCCAATCATAACTATAGAAAAATTTTTAAAAATTACAATCTTTACAGGATGTATATAGCCTACATAATTGTAGTACATGCATTCAATTTGTACAATTCACGAAGAATTACATCAATTTTGGTAAACTAATAAAGGCAGGACCTATACAGTTAATGGTAGGACCATGGATAATGTTGTTGAACAGAGAGACGTAGGGGTTAAAGTACAGAGGAACCTTGATTATCCGGCATTCGATTATCTGAATATCGGATTATCCGGCGAGATCACAAGGTCCTGATGCTTGGCTAAACTATGTTATTTTGGTGAAAGTGAAGACCGCAGATGCTGGAGATTTGAGTCGATAGTGCAGTGTTGGAAAAGCACAGCAGGTCAGGCAGCATCTGAAATGGTGATTTTCCTGTTCATCAGATGTTGCCTACCTGCTGTGTTTTTCCAGCACCACACCATCGACTTTAAATTATCTTATCTGGTATTTGATTAACCGAATGAAATACTCCGCGCCAGTGTCCTTTGGATAATTGAGGTTCCTCTGTATGTGGTTATTTGAAAGTTCCGTCACATGTTGATAGGGTGGTTAAGAAGGCATTTAGCACACATTCCTTCATTGAGTATGCCTTCATCAGACCACTGAGTATACGAGTTGGGACATCATGTTGAGGTTGTACAGGATGTTGGTGAGGCTACTTATGGAATATTGTGAACAGTTCTGGTCGCCCTGCTATAGGAAGGATATCATTAAATTGGAAAGGGTTTTGGAAATAGATTTATAGTATGTTACCGAGACTGGAGCGTTTAAGTTATAAGGAGAAACTGGATAGGCTGGGATTTGTTTTCTCTGGAGTAAAACTTAAGAGTTTTACAAAATCGTGTGGAGCATAGATAAAGTAAATAGCAAAGGTCTTTTTCCTAGGGTGGGAGGTCAAAACTAGGGAGCATATTTTTTAAGGTGAGAAGAGAAAGATTTAAAAGGGACCTGAGGGGCAACATTTTCACAGAGGGTAGTTCATATGTGGAATGAACTGCCAGAGTAGGTGGTAGATGCAAGTACAGTTACAACATTTAAAAAACATTTGGACAGGTACATGATTAGGAAAGGTTTAGAGGGATATGGGCCAAATGCAAGCAAGTGGAACAACAGGTAATTCTTCTATAACACGATGGCTGCATTCTTGTGCAACCCGGCATTACAAAAAGATCTCACCTGAGGAACAACGCTTAGTGATGGCAATGTAATTACATTACAGTCAACACACATTTTAAAAGTTAGTGCTTTAGAAACAGTGTCTCCAATTTGTCAACTACGTTACAGTGAATCCACATTAATAAAACGTGCATTACAGCAGAATGACCTGTAGTTTAGTTTGGGAAATTTGTTCAGCATGGACAAGTTTGACCGAAGGTTCTGTTTCCACACTATATGACTCTGACTCGATAACAAGTCAGCTTTTTCTTATTATGAATTTGGAGTCATAGAGTCATAGAGATGTACAGCATGGAAACAGACCCTTTGGTCTAACTCATCCATGCCAACCAGATATCTCAACCCAATCTAGCCCCACCTGCCAGCATCCCGGCCCATACCCCTCCAAATCCCTCCTATTCATTTACCCATCCAGATGCCTCTTAAATGTTGCAACTGTACTAGCCTCCACCACTTCCTCTGGCAGCTCATTCCATACATGTACCACCCTCTGGAGTGAAAAAGTTGCCCCTTAGGGGTCTTTATATCTTTCCCGTCACCCTAAACCTATGCCCTCTAGTTCTGGACTCCCCGACCCCAGGGAAAAGTCTATTTACCCTATCCATGCCCCTCATGATTCTATAAACCTCAAAAGGTCACTCCCTCAGCCTCCGACCCTCCAGGGAAAACAGCCCCAGCCTGTTCAGCCTCTCCCTATAGCTCAAATCCTCCAACCCTGGCAACATCCTTGTAAATCTTTTCTGAATCCTTTCAAGTTTCACAACATCCTTCCAATAGGAAGGAGACCGGAATAGCATGCAACGTTTCAACAGTGGCCTAACCAATGTACTGTACAGCCGCAACATGACCTCCCAACCCCTCCCATGCCTCTAGGAATGGCATTCATCCACAAACTCCATCAACAAACATATCGACCTGGACCCAATATACCAACCACTACAGCGGACAGCTGAAACTGACAACCGGAAGTGGCAGGGACAGACCACTATAAACATCGGAGGAAACATCAAAGAAGCGCTTCGCAGGAGGCTCCCAAGCACTGATGATGTCGCCTAGCCAGGGGACGAAACGTTTGCAACAAAAACTTCCAGCTCGGCGAACAGATAATTTAAATGTTTTTTGGAGGCTGTCTTCATTTTAACGGGATTGCTATTTTTAAACTCACACTGACCTAGAAATCCAGCAAATAAAAGCAGGCTGGACGATCAGACAATTATAATTACAGAACTGCTTGTGGGTCAGAAGATAGTTTCCTCCAAGGCAATAAGTGCATCTGTAAATAGCGTCCACTACCACAATCCCCTGGCATACTCCTACCATTGCTGCCTGAGCACAGACCCCACTATTTCCTGCCCTCTCATCCTTTTTCACAACCTCGATTTCGCACCTTGTCTGTCAACGCTCCTAGATGTCTCTCAACTTAGACACCACCAAAATTTCTTCCAGAACTTTTGTTTTTCAATCCTCTCAACTTTGTTCCCAACCTTGGAAACCAATCTGATCCCTGCATAACCTTCAGCTAGGAATCACCTAATCCTTTCAATGAAACTGTCTGCAGCCCCCATACACCCATTGGCAATCTTTGTACATAAAATGCACCTTTTAAAAAAAGTCATGGAGATAACTGTCCCCTATTGCATCCCCATAACAACACCCTAACCAATCAGAATCTTTTGGCCTAGTTTGAGAAGAATGATAGTTAACGGTTCTTGTTCCATCTCCATTCCAATTATGGTCCAACAAATTATCTTCCTATTCTGTATGAAATGGAGTACTTTTTTTTCTCTCCAAGTCTGTTTCTTGTGCCCTAGATCTGATTACTGCATGAATGAAAGGCTTTTAGCAATGTTCTTGTTCTGCATTGCCAAGCATTTCTTTTCCAAACTAGTCTGAATCCCTGGAGGCAAAAATTCTAAATAATAATAATGCTGTTCATGCATGCACTAAGTTTAATACTTTAATCTATATTAAAATATGGAAGTACTCAGTTAATAGTTTTGTTTAGCACTTCCCAGCAGCTATGTTAGTACTGTCCAAAATCTATGAACATACAGACATTCTGAAAAGGTTGCAATATTTATTACATCTTACTTTTACAGAGTACAAATATTTTAATTAAACACACTGCAGTAAAACATCCTAAAATGATTAATAGTTCAATACTCCATCCATTAAAAAATGACCAAGGCCAAGTAAATTAACACTTCAAAGACAAATCTTATTTCTTGTGCCTTTTATACCTATAGAATTAAAAATAAATTCAGTGGTTACCCACAAAACAATATGAAAAGATGAGTGTAGGAATATTACTTTGTACATTTGACTTTAAAATATAGCAGAGCAACATAATATACCAGAACATTAACAACAGTATGCAAATTGTAAAATAAATGCAAGTTACACACATTTAAAGAACTTATAATCTTAGCTCTTTGTCTACTTTAAAGCAAAAATCTTCCAATTAATAGTTTAGATTACCACGATGCAGTTCTATTTTAAGACTGGTGGGTACAAAGATAATTTTGGCATTGACTCAATAGAACAAACAAATCATTAATGACAGGCATGCTGTAAAATTCTTTACAACTATTTAATTGCAAAACATAAATCATAATATACAAAAGTGAGACATAAAATAGGCTACTCTGTATATTTCTGTTAGTTACTGTATCATCAAAAAAGCTTTTAATGAAATAAAAATATTCCAAATTACTTTAAAAGAGACCATACTGTTATGGTTAAATCACTGCAATTTACCTATAATTTGGCTGTGTTTTAAGAAATCTCTCAGACAACCAAGTACTGAAACAATTATTTAAACTTGTTTGCATATGACAACTAAATTAAGACCCCGCCAGTAAGCAAATTAAGCCTCAAAACACAACTTGGCCTTTATCTGATTAATTTAGTTATTACTCCAAACAACAGGGTCTGTCTCTGATGTCCAGGGTTAAATCCTTATGCAGCGTTGTTCTTCAAAGTTCTACTGCGAAATTGTTCTGGTGTTGGAATCTTATAGCTCTTTTTTCAACCTACAGGTCCATTATTTGATATTTATTTAGATTCTTTTATCCAAAATATTGCAAGTCTGCAACTTGTCTTCCCATCAGAAGGAGCTTCCCCATCCTTGTTACTATTGGCATTGTCTTTTGAAGACAAAGCATTTTCCTGCAGTTAACTCCTTAAATTCTTCAGTAGGGCAAGCAGCTGTCCTGATGGAATAAGGCAACCACTCATCAAGCAATTAATAAAAAGGTTTTGGTTATGTAGCTTCAACTCCTCCTTCTCCCAGATATAGCTAATTGCTTTCAATTCCTGTATAAATTTGTCCTTGTTCCTTAATAGTTTATTCCAGACAAAGTTATTATTGCTGCTTTCCATGTGTAACAGCTCATCTTTGTTGATTCTTTCAATGTATGAAGTTATTAATACTCTGAAGTTTACACTATCACAATATGTAATGGTGCTCAAAGTAAAGGTTAAGAAAGGTTAAAACTGTAGAGTTAGCTTTTGAAGAGAATTTTGAAGGAGAAAGACAATGACTTTAGGAAGAATTTAACTTTTTCATAGCAAAGTATAGCCCCCAAAAAATCAGACAATGGGATTACAGTGCACAATTATCTCACACCTGTTCAATGTTGTGCAAACAGCAAATCAACTTCATTTCCTTTTTCAATTCAATTGTTGCTACATGCAACCATCATTAATTGTATTTTGTTTTTACTAGCTGCATGTAGTAGTCAGGGTCCTAATATCAATATTTGCTAGAGCTACATGATATTAGTGTGTACCTCTTAGAAGGAAAGGAAGTGGAGATGATGATGGCATCATTCAGAATAATGCTAGACAAAATAAAAAGGCTGACCACATCCACTAATCTTTGCTGATGCTATACCAGAAGTCTTGGCATGGCTGCACACCATGCAGCATACTACCACAAATCTTTGGAGCTCTCAGGTGAACATTATTAGGTTCCTCCAGAGCAGTTGAGATAGTATATGAATTGTATTTGTATTCAGCATATTAATTTCAGCTTTATTTCACATTTCTGGTGACAAGGTTTTTGTACGTATGGTGGGCACAATCACGGGTTACAATCCAGAGTAATGAACCCTGTTGATGTTGATGTAGAGACTGCAATTTCACAGGTATCTCTTGTACTTGATCATTTGTTCTTCTGAACTACTCCAATCAATTTTGTCCTTATTAATTGCAAAGAACACTGCTGCCACTGCCTGATTTTTTTTTTTGTCAGACTGTTGTATGCTGGCATTTAACAATAATTTTGTTCTTCTTCCTTCTTTTGACCTTTCACCATGTTTTCTGGTCCTTGGGTACTCTTCTGGGTTCCACTCATCTTTCTGCATTTCTTAATGATCTTTTCCTGGTGCTCCACTATGAAAACCTGGTAATGAAGTGCTAAAGTCCCCACTTAAGTCCACAGCACCCACACCTCCTTCTCCCGTCCCGTCTTTCTTATTTTGCCTCCCCCAACCCCCAGTAGTGTCACGGTTGAAGTAGGTGAATGGGAAAGATGTTGCATGCAATAGTATGAATGGTACAGCATGACCCTTCATGGGTGCTAAGTAAAAAAACTCTACCAATAGAGTGAGTGTGAGGTATCAGAGAAAGATGATAAAGCTACCTTAGCGGAATAGAGGAGACCACTGATGAGATGGTTGAGACCGCTTTAACCCAGGAGGCACCTTGGGACCAGGTTGGCATGATCTGGTATCATGGGCTCCAATGTCAGTCCTGAGGGAGGAAGAATTCCTGCTTGTGCAGACTCTGTCCAATAGGACACCCACAATGCTGCCCACAGAGTGGGGCCACCAATTTGCCCTTGTCATGTCCAGCTGTGAGTGTCACACATAGTGCAAGGGATAGGAGCACTACTTGGAGGTGGTCTCCCAGCTTGAGGTCCTAACTGCAATATATCAGGGCAGCACGGTGGCACAGTGGTTAGCACTGCCGCCTCACAGTGCCAGAGACCCGGGTTCAATTCCCACCTCGGGCAACTGTCTGTGTGTAGTTTGCACATTCTCCCAGTGACCGAGTGGGTTTCCTGTGGGTGCTCCGGTTTCCTCCCACAGTCCAAAGATGTGCAGGTTAGGTGAATTGGCCATGCTAAATTGCCCTTAGTGTTAGGTGAAGGGGCAAATGTAGGGGAATGGGTCTGGGTGGGTTGCTCTTCAGAGGGTTGGTGTGGACTTGTTGGGCCGAAGGGCCTGTTTCCATACTGAGTAATCTAATCATTCACAGGCCAGACTGTGGAGGACACCTTAAGATGTTGGAATAACTTCACTTTCTGTTATTGTAGGCTGCAACTTCTTCCATGGAGAACTTCCTACTGCCCCTTCAGTTTTGATATCCCACCCATTACTGCTTAATTATATGCAAATATGCCCTCTGGCCATTAACTATAATTAGGGAAACACTGTCAGTCAAATGTCAGACACCCCTACTCCCATTTCATCCTGACACACAAGTCCCAACCCAAAAACCAAGCTATGGAATAATGCAGAGCTCAATGTCTAGAAACTATTTCATTTAACATACAGAAAACAGAAAGGATTTTCAATATAGCTGCCAACGCACAATACGCAATATTTCACATTATTCTTAGGCCAGCTTGAAGCAATGGTACACAGAAACACTTGCAGCTCAAACTGATGAATCAAGATGATGATTCTTAAAAGCAAGCAAGATTTTCCCTGTAGTAATCAGTTTGAGTTAGTTTCAAATGAACTTACAGATTAAAAAAAAGACTGGCATTTACATAACACATTTCATGTCTACATACTGCTTAGCAGGTCATGAAATACTTTTGATTTACAGTTATAGCTATACTGCAAGGATGACAGCAACTGAAAATTCCCACAAATAGCAGTGATAATGACCAGATAATCTGTTGTATTTATGTTAAATAAGATACTAAAGTATTGGCCAGGACAACAGGGACAACTCATTCGCTTTTCTGCGGAAAAAAAAGTGTCATGGTATCTTTTCAGCTTATTAAGAAAGCAGACAGCTCGTTGGTTTAACATTTTCTTCTGCAGTATTTTCTCAATGCCACACTGGAATGTCTCGCATCACAAGTATAAATAGTCTAAACTTATCTGTTAGAAACTGGAGGAAAATCATGTGGAAATCTTATTAATCAACTAAGGAATAACATTAATTTACGTAGTACACAGTCTTACCCTGATTCCCTCAGTTAGGCTGCGGCAGAGGCATAACACCAGACTTTTCAATTCATAAGGTTGCATGCGGCTGAATTCACAGCATGCTGTGATGCTACAATGATATCAGGCAGTCCAATCAGCTGATGTGACACCAGGATACCAAAATTAAGGAATACAGAAACAAATAGAAGTTGCTGGAAAATTTCAGCAGGTCCGACAGAATCTGTGAAGAGAAATCAGAATTAAAGCTTCAAGTCCGGTGACCCTTCCTCAGAACTGATGGAGGATGTCGGTGTATATGCAAAGGATGGGGAGGGGGTAAGGAGTACAGAGGAACCTCGATTATCCAAACAAGATGGGCGGGTATTATTTCGTTCGGATAATTGATTATTTGATTAATCAATTCAATGCCTCTCCTCTGGATCTCAGTTTTCTGAAGTTTCCTTTTTCCTCACTCTACCTGCCTTGCTCCCTCTCTCTGTCTCAGGGTTTGTTTCTGAGGAGACACACACTTGTGTGTAAGGGACTTCTGGCATTGCTGAAGCGCTCGCCCCCACCCAGTTCAATGGGATTGACACAGGGAGCACTTGGTAAGTCTGCTCCCCATTCTGGAGAATAGGTAGCAGCATACCACGTGAGAGTCACCTACTCCCCCCAACCCCGTTTACCCCCCCCCCCCCCCCAGTCCAGCCCCACCTGCCCCGCTCCCCCCTCTGGGGCAACTGGATTAGACACCAAGATAAGACTGCTGCCTTGGGGGGGGGGGGGGGGAGTGAGGCTTGAGTCTCCAAATAGCGCGCGCGCACACACACCTTTTTACTGCAACGTTTTGTCAAGTTCCACAATTGGCCTGTACGTAATGTTGGAGATATTATCTGGGGAAGTGGGATTTAGGGTACATACCTGTATAGAACTCTAGGGAAAGTGCAGAAAGAGAGAGAAAGCCTGTGGGCAGTCAGCCATTTAGAGACGGTGCCTGGGCTCCCATCGATGTCCAGGACTGTTCTCGGTAGCATTTCAGTAAGCCAAGTCCGTTTTTTTTTAAATCATTGTGAACAAAAAGATGCAATCAGTGTTGGAAACACCTCTTTGATGTAATGTTTCTATTGGGACCTCAAGATCTCATTCAGATAATCCGCTATTTAGATAATTGATATTCGAATAATCGAGGTCCTTCTGTAAATAATAGGTGGGGATAGAGCCCAGCGAGAGAGAGAATGACTGTTGGATAGACAAAGAAGTTGATAACAGCTATTCACCTTCCTAGCCAGATCGTTAATGGAGACTGTTAGTGGCTACCAATAGGTGTCATGTAATGGCAGGCTATGTGATAACAAGGCTTGGTGTATGGGGCAGAGAGCTAGAAATGGGGAAGTTCAGTCTCCAAAATTATTGACTCTATATTGAATCCAGAAGGCTGCAGGGTCCCCAAGCGGGGAATGAGGTATTGCCCTTCCAGCTTGCACTGAGCTTCACTGGAACACTGCAACAATCCTGAAACAGAGATGTTGGCCAGGAAATGGAGTGGTTTTTAAAAATTCATTCATGGGATGAAGGTATCACTGGCTAATCCAGCATTTATTGTCCATCCACATTGCTGTGGGTCTGGAATCACACGTAAGCCAGATCAGGTAAGGGTGGCAGTTTCCTTCATTAAAAGGATGTTAGTGAACCAGGTGGGTTTTCCAACAATCAATTCATGGTCATCGTTAGATCCTTAATTCCAGATATTTGTTGAATTTAAATTTCACCATCTGCCATGGCAGGGTTCGAACCGGAGTCCGAAGAACATTACCTGGGTCTCTGGGTTAACAGGCCAGCAATTAATACTACTAGGCCATCACCTCAGTGTGTTAAAGTGGTAGAGAACTGAAAGTTCAGGGCCTTTTTGCAGGCAGATCATAAACATTTTGCAAAGCGGTCACCCAGTTTGAGCTTCGTTTCCCAATGTAGAGGAGACCATATTGTGAGCAGCAAATGCAGTAGACTAGATTGTGGGAAGTGCAGGTAAAGTGCTGCTTCACCTGGAAGGCTTGTTTAGGCCCTTGAATACAGAGGAGAGAGGAGGTAAATGGGCAGGTGTTACTCCTTCGGCGGTTACAGGGGAATGTGCAGTGGAGCTGTTGGGAGTGAAGGAAGAGTGGACCAGGGTGCTGGGAGGGAAGAGTCTCTGTGGAAGGCAGATAAGGGAGGGGAGAGGAGTATTAGTCTGTTGGTCCCATCTCACTAGAGGCGGCAGAAATAGTGGCTGATGATCCTCTGCACATGGATGCTGGTGGGATGGTAGGTAAGAACGAGAGGAACCCTATCACTATTGCAGGAGGGAAGAAAGGTAGTGAGGGTGGAAGTGCAGGAGATCAGTCACACCCGGTTGAGGGCCTTGTTGACAACAGTGCTGGGGAATCTAGCCAAATTATTATGCACTCCTTTGTCTCTCCAAGTGTTCTTCTCACTCCTTATGCCTTCTTCTGCATATAAAACAACATTCTCCTCACTACCATCAGTTCTAAGGAAGGGTGACTGGACCAGAAACATTAACTCTGATTTCTCTTCATAGATTCTGCCAGACCTAAAATTTTCCAGCAACTTGTTTTGTTTCCGATCGACAGTACCTGCAATTCTTTCAGTTTTTATTGAAGATTACAGGCCTGGTTACACCTATTGTTCAGAAATGTTAAAATTTGCACAGCAGCAAGGAGGATCCTGCAGGAATATTATGTAAAAAGGATCAGGTACCTTAATCATCGTTGAGTAAAATTTAATAAATGTTTTCTTCTTGCAAATGTCAAGTGCTATTGGATAGGATTTGGTGTGTTTACAGAAATTGCCATATTCTTATGGGGATGATGGAGAGTTGGCGATTTGTTCACACAAAATATATAACCAGTTTGGAGGCAGCAGTGATAATACCCTGGAACTGCAGCACCTAAGGGAGATGCAGCAGGGGGTTTGGAGAGTGAACATCCTCAATGTTCTTTCTGCCAACAAAGCAGATTATCCTATGCTCCATATATAAAGGCCATTTCGTTTTTGACTTATGCCAAGCAAACTGCAAGAAGTTGTTTGCACTTTTAAAAACAAGTTACTGATGCACATTAAGGGTTGTGCCTACAATGTTGCCTTATTCAGCAGCAAGAAAGCATTTTCAGGCAATTTTGGCCAGAGACAGAGATTTGTTTTTTTTAAAATTGGAACTGGTTGTTGTGGGCTCAGGAGGGTACAAAGTAAAAACCACTTGATTGTTTCCTATGCAGGTGCCTATAGCCTTGGATATGGACAATACAGCAGAAATATCCAGTCTGTGAAGATTGAACAATTCATTGCTTTAATCAAGATCTCATATTTGTGATGAGTGTGAGAAGAGTGGGGTTTGATTTTCAGTGTTCTACCCCAGTGAATCATGACTCTTGAAGTATGCATGTCTGTCAGCACTCTTTTGTATACTGCCTCAAAAGAATCTCAGCTGCAGCAGAACTCACCTATGTCCACAGCTCATTTGGCAAACGAAACATGCCTCACTACTGGATGCAACCCACTCTTACTTGGATGATTTAACACATGATCTCAAATCCAGAGTACATTCAGTACCATATCTGAGCTGATTGCTTCAAGTGTCAGATTAAATAATAATGCCACTTCTGAAAGCAGAAACCCATTGGATGATAGAGGTTTTAAAACCATGAAAAAAAGAGGGTCTTTAGCCCATTGTGTGTATGTCAGTCATCAAGCATCTAACTATTCTAATCCCATTTTCCAACACTTGGCTCACAACCTTGTATGCTATGATATTCCAAGTATGTATCTTAATACTTCTTAAATGTGAAGGTTTTTGCTTCCATCACCTGTTGAGGGAGTAAATTCCAAAGAAAAATCCTCAAATCACATCTCAAGACTTACTGCTCCTTACCTTTACAGATGTGCCCCACACCCCCAGTTATTATCCCTCTACTAAAGGAAAAATATTTCTCCCTATCTATGCCCCACAGTATCAGGTACCACCCACAACTTTCTCTGCCCCAAGAAATACAGCCTCAACCATTCTAGTTCCTCATCATAGCTGAATTGCTGTAGCCAGGCAACATTCTGGTGAATCCCTTTTGCACCTTGGAACTGCGCACAGTATGCCAGCTGTGGTCTAACTAACATTATATACCAGCTCCATAATAACTTCTTCACTCTTGCATTCAACGCTTGACTGATACAGGAAAACATGCCATATGCCTTCCTATCCACCCTAACTACCTGTCCTGCTGCGCTCAAGGATATGTAAACATGCAAATCAAGGTCCCTCTGATCCAGTCTTCCCAGTGTCCTGCCATTCAATGTTTACTCCCTTTCCTTCCCAAAAGGCATCATTCCACATATTTCAGGATTAAATTCCATTGGCCACTGTTCATCCCATCTGGTCAGCCTGTCTATATCCCCCGATAGTCTAAGGTTTTCCTCCTATTTACGATACTATTACTTTTCATGTCATCTGTGAATTTACCGACAATGTTTGAGATGTGAATGCAGAAGGAATTAAGTGGATACATCAAACAGCAAGAGACCCAGCATTGAATCCTTGATTAGTCACTAGGTACTGATTTCCAGTCACAAACAAACCCTTCAAACATCACTTTCTGCTTCAAAATGGCTGAAATTTAAGCCATTTTTGGATCCAATTTGCCAAATTATCCAAGGTCCCATGGGCTCTTAGCTTATTAACTATTCTGCTATGCAAAACCTTGTCAAACATTTACAGAAGTCCATGTAGACTACATTAACTACACTACCCTCACCTACACAGCAAGTCACCTCCTCTAAAAATTCAATCAGGTTTGTTACATATGATCATATCCTTGCCTCTCCAAGTGGAAATCAATTCTGTCCCTCAGAATATTTTCTAATACCTTCCCTATTACTAATGTGAGATTCGCTAGTTTATCCTTGCCACCCTTCTTCAATAATGGTACCATATTAGTGGTCTTCCAGTCCTCTGGCATCCTGAGGCCACAGAGGATTTGGGGCAGCATAATGGTTAGCACTGCTGCCTCACAGCGCCAGAGACCCGGATTCAATTCCTACCTCAGGCGATTGTGCAAACTCCACACAGTCATTCTCCCCTTGTCTGCGTGGGTTTCCTCTGGGTGCTCCGTTTTCCTCCCACAGTCCAAAAATGCGTAGGTTAGGTGAATTGGCCATGCTAAATTGCCCGTAGTGTTAGGTGAAGGGATCAATGTAGGGGAATGGGTCTGGGTGGGTTGCGCTTCGGCGGGTCGGTGTGGACTTGTTGGGTCGAAGGGCCTGTTTCTACACTAAGTAAATCTAATCTAAAATTAATGTCAGTGCCCTTGCAAACTTCTCATTTGCCTCCCAGAACAGGATAGGATACATCTTATCTGGGCCAGAGGGTTAATTCACTTTTAAGCCTGCTAAAAAACTGCTAATACCTCTTCCCTCTCAATCCTAGTTTGCTCAACTATAACAATTTTTATACCTACATCATCCTTCTGTATTGTGAATACAAAGTACTCATTTAAAACCTCAGCTATGTCCTCGGGTTCTACAGACCTGTTGCCACATTCATCCCTGCTCTATCCACTGGTTGTTCTTTTGCCCCTTATATACTTTTAAAATGCCTTTGGATATCCTTTAATGTAACCCACCAATGTTTTATCAGTTCCTTCCTTCAATCTCCTAATTTATTTTTAAATGACCCACTGCATTCTTTAAACACTGCTGGGGCACTGCTGTTTTGAGCCGTAGGTATCTGCCATAAACTCCCTTTTCTCTTTATCTAACCTTCACATACTTTGATGTTCAGGATTCTCTGGTTTTGATGATCCCACCCTTCATCTTGACAGAACATGTAGGCCCTGCACCCTGACTATTACCCTTTTGAATGGCTCCCACTGCTCTGATGGGCATATTCTTATGAGTATTTATTCACAGTTCATCTAGGCTAGATCCTGTCTTACCATATCAAAAAGGACCTGCCCAGTTCAAAACTTTTATTTCCATTGGTCAGAACGGTGGCTCAGTGGTTAGTACTGCTGCCTCACAGCACCAGGGTCCCAGGTTCAATTCCAGCCTCGGGCGACACTCTGTGTGGAGTTTGTGCATTCTCCCCGTGTCTCCATGAGTTTTCTCCAGGCGCTCCGGTTTCCTCCCATAGTCACAAAGATGTTCAGGTCAGGTGGATCGGCCATTCTAAATTGCCCATAGTGTAAGGTGCTTTAGTCAGGGGTAAGTTTAGCGTAGGGGAATGGGTCTGGGTGGGTTACTCTTCGGAAGGTCGGTGTGGACTTGTTGGGCCGAAGGGCCTGTTTCCACACTGTAGGGAATCTAATCATTTCATCTTTGTCTTTATCCATAACAACATTAAATCTAACAGAATTGCGATCACTATCATCAGAATCCTCCATCACTGTCACATATGCCACTTGCCCCGCTTCAATCCCGAGAATTAGGTCCAGCACTGCCCTCCGCTTATAGGACCCTCAGTGAGTTAACTTAAAAAGCTCTCTTGGACACATTAATAATTCTGGCTATACTTAGCCTTTCACACTTCATCTATTTCAGTTAATATTGGGTATTTTGAAACATTTTGTTTGGGGTTTATAGTGCATCCCAGTAAAGTGTTGGCCCTCTTTTTGCTTTTAAGTTCTACCTAAATGGTCTCATTTGAGGAACCTTACTGCAGTTATTGACTTGTTGGAAGAGGTGATGGTCACAATACTGGTCAAAGATTGAATATCCTGGAATATTGAGTTGTCAGCCCTGCTCCTCCTAACTTCCCACCCGCCAACCACATCTCCTTGTGAGCATTGATATCATATCCTCGTGCAATGATCAACAACTTCAAGTTGCAACACTCACTCACAAAACCCCTTGCTATGCTCCCTTGTGCCTTAATCTCACTACTTTCACAATACCTTCTAACTGACTTTGTTCTTCTTTTATATTTGTCTGTACATTCGATAATGACATTTCACTCCCTATCCCATCCCTTGCTAATTAGAAGGAGGGGAAGCTAGTGTGAGGGAACAGGTGAACTGAACAGCCAAGATGTCAATGTTCATACCATCAGCAATCTGCTCATCATGCAAGAGTGTTGGATGAATGTTGTTGGGAATTGAGAGATGTGGCACATGTCCAGAGGAAAGACTAAATTTCCTTTGGTCGTCAGTTAGTTTAAAAAAAAGTGGATCAGGGAGTATTTTGAAGAAGAATTGATTTTCTGTGACATAATTTGATTCCAGGAAATGCCCATGAGATCTGAGGTTGCCATGAAAATAAACAGCTACAAGGCAAAGGGTGAATAGAAAGTTAATTGTAATGTAGTGAGGGTCAGCCTTTTATTTTCCAGATTGCCGTTCAGAACACAGAATTCATGCAAAAAGAAACAAGCAAGGCTCTTTTAGAATGGAACAATTTCCTGTCTAGCAGTCTTTCTACAGGTTCTGGTGTTGAATGTGGTTCCAGAAGGAAAGAGGAGTTGAAAACTGAAACTGTATGTAGCCTGTCTCTAACTGGATTCATTGGTATGTATTGAGAACACCAGAATATCTAGGAAATCAAACTAGAATTAATTTCACACTGGGAACAATTAGGTTGAGAACTGGGGACTGAACAGCAAAAGTGATCAATGGTAATTGCACTAGAATTGTTGTGGCTTTTCGGTTTTGTTTTGACACCCACTGGTGTTGAAATTAAATGAATTTTGCCAGAAGATGATGATGCTTGTCAGACTTCTACTAATGACACTGATATTGAATGTCAACTCATTTTTACTGAAATAAGATGAAGGACAGGTAACTAAGTAATCATGGGAATGTGGTCATCACTGACGGAACCAGCATTTTATTTTTCATAATTTCTGCCCGGGAACTTGATGTCCTTGTTCTGCCATTTTGGAGGGTGTAAGGGTCAACCAGATTGCTGTGGATCTGGAGTCACATGTAGGCCAGATCAGATGATCCCAGTTTCATGTGATCTGGCATCACTAACATTGCTGTTTTTATATTTGCTCAGTAGTTATTCTTTTGTAAAGGTATAGTTAATATTTTACACCGAAAGGTGGTAAAACTGTCCTTGTTCATTTAGATGACAGTGGTCATGGGTTTGGAAGGTACTGTCTAAAAGAGCCTTGGTAAATGTCTGCAGTGCAACTTGCAGATAGTACTTGCTTGTGCTACTGAGCGTCGATGGCGGAGGGAGTGAATATTTGTGGAAATGTGCTAATCAAGTGGGCTTCTTTTTCCTAAATGTCGTCAGGTTTCCAGAGTGCTTCGGAGCTGCACTCATCCAGACAAGTGGGGAATATTTCATCATTCTCCTGACTTGTGCCCTTTAGATGGTGATGTGCATCAGGGAATCAAGAGGGGAGTTAGACACTGCAGGATTGCTAGCCTCTGATCTACTTTTATAGTCACTGTATTTATATGGCTAGTTCAATTCAGTTTCTAGTGGATGATAACCCTAAGTTGCTGATTGTAGGGGTTCAGCAACGGTGATGCCATTGAATGTCAAGGGAGATGGTTAGTTTATCTCTTGTTGACAATTGTCATTGCCTGTTAGTTGTGATACTTTTATGTGGCACAAAAGTTACTTGCCAATTATCAACCAAAGCTTGAATGTTATGCAGATCTTGCTGCATATGATCTTGAGTACTTTGTTACCTTAGGAATTGCAGATGATGCTGTAAGCATTTGAAATACTTTTGTTGGCTATGTATTCTTTGAGTAAAGCATATTTCAGTTATTAAATATTACAACTCATGAATGCAATTCATAATGCTAGTCTAATCAATATTTGTACAAAAACCTCTAGGTGTCTTCCTTGTTATTAGTTGCACTTGAGAAGTCGGGGCAAGCCTTATTGTTGAATTACTGCAATTTGTGTGATGGGAAGGGAAATTAATCTTGCAACCATGAAGTGGTATGATATGTCTGTCAGTACGATGTGAGACTTGGAGGTGATGATGTTTTAATGCACCCGCTTCCATTGTCTTTCCAAATAATGGAGGTCACATGTTTGGAACTAAAGTAATTTTTATGAAATTGTCTTTAAGTTTCATCTAAAATAAATTGTCAATTTGTCATTTATTCATAAGTTGTCAATTGCCATTTATGGCAGTAGAATTATTGGCAAATAATTTGCTTCTTGATATCTTAGGTATGCTTGAAGCTGGGAATGCTATTTATGGATGTCAGCAGGGAATAAAGCTTCTTGATTTAGTTCAGAAACTAGTTACCACAATCCAGAAATGAAAGTGGTCTTGGATGGTAGCTCAAAATAGGTACAAGCGAATAGGCAACTCATTTTTACATCTTGAGCAATTTTTCTATTGGAGTTCTATCACATCACCTTCTGTTTTGCACTACAAGTGAATCAACTTCACTATACTTTTTTTTGTGATTAGTTTACAACTAAAATAGTTATTGACAAATCTTCTATTTCCCAAGAGATGTTAAGTTTTTTAAAAGCAAATACATGTTATTTTCTAGATTACTGGGTCAGTAGGAGCTCCCCCCATTTATAAACAACTTTGCCCATTTCCAAAAGTTCATGCAAGTAATGATTATCACATCTTCGGCTTCATGACACACAATGATGTATGCCATAACATATTCATTGACATCACTAGGACACTTGTGATCGAGGATCTCCACTTTAGTGTGAATTTCTAGGACTGTAGCAACTTAAGTGCCTGATTTTGTTGAAAGAATTGCAACAATTAAACGGCTCAACAGACAACTTATTTATTTCATTCAACTTTATGCCAGTAGCTTTGTTATTATTTGGTGCAATAGTTTAATCAAATGGTCTTACGTTACTCTGGAGAGACAGGAATGACTCAGTGGACCTTATCATGCCCTGCAATTATGCAAACAATAGATCTATTTGAAATGCACTCGCTGATGTTTGTTTCAATTATATAGTGCTGCTTGTCCTCTAAACACTTCCCAATTGGCAAGTATTTAAAATTCTAACCATTTATTGTTAAAATAGTGTATTTATGCAAACATTGAAGGTACCGTATTTAAGATCTCTTGTACATGTACCACATAAACAAAACATTTTTTATACTTCAACATCACCGATTTAAATATATTCACCAAACAGTACTGCAATTTAACAAGCAAATTTGCATTATTGCTTATATAACACTCTTATTTAAAAAGTTAAAAATCACAACACCAGGTTATAGTCCAACAGGTTTGTTTGGGAAGCATCAGCTTTCAGAGAGCTGCTCCTTCATCATCAGGTGGTTATTTAAAAAGATACTGTTTGAAGAAATAAGCCATTTCTTTCCTAACCTTTGTTGATCTAACAAGAGCAGTTGCCAATTTAGAACATCAGAAGTCCTGAAAGAATTGCTGGTATTTGATTATCAAAGCTGGGCCATGTTTGCTCCTTTTCTGGTTTTCTATATCATAAACTTTCCTGTCCTATGCAGTTAGACAGTAATTTGAAGTGCACCACCGCATCCAATGCAATGTAGGTTTCCCAACCAACCCGCAGCAGAGAAATGGAGGTAAATGGAGTTTAACTGTAGGCTCAATTGATGGCCTTACTACCTGATGCTGTTCCCAATTAGAGATGAAAATGAAAACATTAGTATAAAATCAAAAGAAATAGAAGCTAGAGTATGCCATTTGGTTTATGAGCCTGTTTCTCCATTTAATAAAATTATGGTTGATCTTCTACCTCAAGTACTAATCCATTGTAAAATCCCTTATTCCCTTCAAACACAATAACCTATTCACCTCTTTCTTGAATGTACTCAACCACTAAGCATCTAAACTTCTTCAGATTAGAGAATTCCAAGGATTCAAAATCCTTTAAGTGAAGCTAAATGGCTGACCCCTTATCTTGAGACAGGAGCCTTATGTTCTGGACACCACAAATGGAAAAAGCATTTTCCTAACAAACTATTTGTCCAAACCCTTTACAAATGTTATGTCTTAATTAAATCATCTCTCATTCTTTTCATTCTCTAGGGAACATATGTCTCATTAACACAATATTTCCCAGGGATTAGTTTAGTAAATATTCCTTGAACTCTCTATGTTACGTACTTCCCTCCTGAGATAAGGAGACCAAAATTGCTCACAGGACTTCACCAACATCCTGGACAATTGTAATAATACTTCCTTTATTCTTGTACTGGAATCCCTTGGTAACGAAAGCTAACTTATCATTTGACAATCATATCTTTGATTCTTTCATTCAAGTCACTTATATGAAATGCAGAAGTTGATGTTGTAGTGCTGTTTCCTGTGACATACTGCACATTACATCTTAGCAACACAAAATAGACCCATTTGTATCTACTTCTGGTTCTCTTTTTAGTTAGCCAATCTTCTATCTATATTAATATTTTACCTTCACATCATGAGATTATATTTTGTGCAATAACCTTTGATGGAGTACCACATCAAATGCCAAAGTATTTCATTAGAGGGCCTAATAAATCCCTCTTCATAGTGTGGATGTGTAAAATTCAGATCAAGACACCACAGACAAGAAAAGTGGAAAAGGCCTGTTACATCAAGTTTCCACACTCTATTGCCTTGTGACTTTTCGTGCTTCCCAAGAAATAGAAATATCTGGATTTCCAACACCTACCAGAATAAAGCAACTACAGATATGAGATGGCAGCCTTCTAGATCCTCTAACCTCTTCTTTCTCACTTTGCTACAGAGGTGTATGCATTTTTATCAACACCTCAGGACAAAACTATTCGGCCTTCTGCTTTTGACACTAAGATTTAAGGTCCATGGGCCCAACTTTTGTAGCCTCTCTGTTGATATTCAGGCCTAGTTGGTCTTCTCTTTCTGCTGTAGATTAGATACATGGATGGCAGTATGAGCATGGGGCCATGATCTGCAGTGGATGGATGGATGCAACTATCTTATTTAGTCTTCAATTTTAAAACCATAAGAGCACAGGAGCAGAAATTAGACCATTTGGCCCATCAAATCTGCTCCACTGTTCGATCATGGCTGATTAGGTTTTCTAACCCTATTTTCTGGCTAGAAAGGCCATTTTGGAACTTAGAAGCCTCGATAGGTTTTGTTCCTATTCTGTAGGAGGATGAATATTGGACGAGGAGAGATCATGCTTTCTTTCTCTGGAATCCATAATGAATACAAATTAAACATCCTCCTGAGGGTCATTAATCCTTCTAAACTAAATTGAGCTAAAAGAACTATATGGATTATCAGCACAGTGGTGGACTGTAAAATATACCAAGCCATGCTGTATGATTCTATCTTGGTGGTAGTTATTTGGAAAACTATTTGAAATACAACCAACAACAACACTGGACAAAGAATTCTGACAAAGGGACAATCTATCATCCTTTAAATAGCATCAATATCTGCAAATACAGATCACTGTTCAGATCTGTAGATCCGGCACTGACCAGGAAGATAGCAATGCCAATATCTTTTGTTTGGAATCTTAAGCTTTTTCTAAGATTAACTACATTAGAAAGATAAAAAGATAGATGTTTAGTCCAATTTTGAACTGAGACATAATGTACTACAAACAGCTAAAACATGAGAATGCTTTGTTCCTGAAAAAGTGAAACAAAAGGAACACTCTTTCAGAACAACACCAAATACAGATTCTGTTCTTGAGGAATGAACACTTAAAATCAGGAACCAATGTTTTTTCTCATTTGCATTGACTTAAGGTTGAATCATGGATAGCAAAAACTAATATGGAAATAGGCATTCTGACTCAAAACTATTGAAAGAATATATGCAAAACTATTTTACCAATGGAAGTGATAGGTGCTCCCAAGAAAAGAGCACTGAAAAATATTGTTGGCCATTGGTAAGGAAAAGCTTTGCAGAATGAACACACTCGGTGTTCCAGTGGATAATCAGAAAGATTTAGAAATTATCTGATAAGTTCTCAAAGACATTTTCAAGATAATAATTATGTTCAGGATTAACAGATGCTAACTCATGACATATAGATGCAACACCAAGAATCTATTGATCTTTGTTAGAAAATGCCACATCCTAAGGATTGAATGGGACTTTTCTAAAGACTAATTCTTAGAGGCTCATTGAATTAGTCATTGCCTCTATGCCAATTAAAGTCTTTAGAAAGGATCTTTTGGATAAGAAAATGGGTCATACAATTGACAGTGTTTAAGGATGGATGCAAATATGAAGCCACTCTGGCAGCCCAAGAACAACTGCATGCTTTAGTGCAGTCAGCACTGTTGCTATAGTCAGCAAGTGCACCAAACCAACAAAATCTGTGTAAGTGTGGTTTATCATGCTGGCCCAAGAGGTTTTCATGTATTTGTAAAAAATGCGACACCAAGGGATTTTAGGCACAAGTGTAGGAAGTCTGGTTCTAAAATCTAAGCCAGATTACAGAATAAAACAGATCACTAAGAAGACAATGCAACATCACAGTGCTAGTAGCAACTTAAGTGTTAAGAATGTGCACAAATGCAAACAATGAAATTCAGAGTCATCCAAGGAAAAGGCAAATTTCACAAGATAACCAAGCTTTTCATTTTTTTCATATAGTTGACCTCACTTATGGTATAAGGCAATCAGAAGTCTTTACAACGAATAACATCGTTTGCCCTGAAACATGGGAGCTAGTGGGAACATATTACCACAATTCATCCAAAAAGACATGCACCTGAGCAATTGGTGTTTCACAGTACAAACTCGGAGAGATCTTCATATAACATATATATATTCAAAGAATCAAGGTGCAGTGCCAATAAGTAAGTTCACTACCAATGGATATCTAGATATAGTCACAGTTCATGACATCGAAACCACACAGTGTCCACACGTGTGGATTAGTCAACAATCTCAAAGAATAGGACTCAAGTGCGATAAGCGCCACCAGGAGGGGGAGGCTGCTGCTGTCATATTTAGAGTGGTGCTGGAAATGCACAGCAGGTCAGGCAGCATTCCGGGAGCAAGAAAGTCGACGTTTCGGGCAGGAGCCCTTCATCAGGAAAGCATCAGGAATTCCTGATGAAGGGCTTCTGCCCGAAACGCCGATTTTCCTACTCCTTGGATGCTGCCTGGCCTGCTGTGCATTTCCCGCACCACTCTAATCTTGACTTGCATCTCCAGCATCTGCAGTCCTCACTTTCGCCTCGTGCTGTTGTCATATCCCAATCATGTACCAATGACATAGGTACAGCTATAAGAGACTTTGCATACAGATAAAGGAGTCAATACTGAATTAAAATGCAGAACAAAGGTTTTAATCTCTGGATTACTTAATGACTTACATATAAACTGGCATAGTCATTTACAAAATACCTTGCAAGGATAGAACAACACTACATCAGACAAACTAGCCACCAGGATACATGAACATCAACTAGCCACAAAAAGACATGACCCCCTATCACTAGTATCCTTGCATAAAGATGAATAAGAACACCACTTCGACTGGGACAACACATCCATCCTAGGACAAGCCAAACAGAGACACGCACAAAAGTTCCTTGAAACACGGCAGTCCAACTGGAACTCTATCAACAAACACATTTATTTGGACCCCATCGACCATCCACTGAGGAAAAAAAACAGAAATGACATCACCCACCCAAAGAAACCTATACACAAATAGAAAGCGGGGCATACCACCAGTGCTTCACCGGAGGCTCACTGATGATGTAACCTAGTCTGGAAACAAACCTTCCAACTCAGCGAGCAAACGTATAACAAGAACTTCAATCTGAGCTACAAATCTTTTCAAAAATCACTGGCATAGTATATATAAAATCAGGATGATAAATGAGTGGTTTCGAAACTAATGTAGGAGAAGTGGGTACCAGTTTATGGAATACTGGCAATAGTACTAGCAAAAGTGAGGGTTTGTACAGACTAAACCTGAACCATGTTAGGACCAGTATATCTGCGAACCATGTAGACTGGGAAGTGCACAGGGTTTTAAACTATATAATGGGGGCAAGGGGTCAAATGCAGGAAAATACAAAGTATCAAAGTTTAGAGACAACATATGAAAAGAAGATAGTACTATAGGAAATGAAGATCAAAGTGTGGTAGGAAAGGACAGAGAAAAGAAACACAATTAAGAATATACCAACAATCAAGACTATGTTTAAAAAAACAAAAAGACAAAATTAGAAGGCTCTGTATCTGAATGCATGCAGCATTCATAACAAAATAAACAAGGTGACAGTGTACATTGAGGAAATAAATATGACATTACAGCCATTGCACAGACATGGCTGCAGGATGACCAGGATTGATCTTAAATATGGAGGGGTATTTGTTGTTCAAGGAGAATAGGAAGTTTGGTGAAAGTGGAGAAGTCGCACTGTTAATCATATGTGCAACGGTTCGAGATGACCTTCGTTCAGGAGACCAGGATGTAGAATCAGTCTGGGTGGAGGTGTGGAATAATAGAAGGAACTCACTGGAGGGGCTGGTCTACAGGCCCCTTAAAAGTAACCATGATGCACAAGAAAAATACAGGATGCTTGTGATAAAGGGAAGGTAACAATTATAGGAGTAACTTTAATCTACATATAAGCTGGAAACATCAACTTTGCAATAAAAGCCTGGAATAAGAATTCATAGAATGTTTTCAAGAGAGTTTTTTAGAGCAGCATGTTTGGAACTGACCAAAGAGCAGGTTATATTACATTTGTTATTATTATGTAATGTGACAAGATTACATGAAAGCTGAGCTAGCTGAAAACAACTAACACACAAAAGCTCAGTGGAAGGACTATAAAGACATAAATGGCAGAATAAGTATATTTTCACAAGAATGACAAGCTTAAATTGAGGATCTACCATCTGTGTATCTTTTCTAATTAATTCATGGATGTGGAAGTCAGAGGCTAGCTCAGTAATGCTGTCACTAATTGCTCTTGAGAAGGTAGTGGTGAATTGCCCTCTTGTACAGTCCATTTGCTGTAGATACCTCTGCAAGCTGTTAGGGAGAGTATTCTGGGATTTTGACTTAGTGACACTGAAGAAACACACAGTGTTATACTTCTAAAGCAGTAAAACTTGGAGGGGAACAGGCAGGTAGATGTTCCCATGCACTGGCTGCTTTTGCTATTATAAAAGTTATCCATACCACTTCTAAGTTTCTCATTTCTTTGATGGAACATACTTTCCCATCGGGTTTGGAGGGATATGAGCCGGGTGCTGGCAGGTGGGACTAGATTGGGTTGGGATATCTGATCGGCGTGGACAGGTTGGACTGAAGGGTCTGTTTCCATGCTGTACATCTCTATGACTCTATTTTAGTACTACTATATAGTAATGGTATTGGGTTGGGAAGAGGCAATCTAAGGAGCATTTTGTGAATTTCTTCTGTATATCTTGTATATGGTAGATATTGGAGGCAGTGGTGGGGGCAATGCATCTTTGTCGATGTGGTACTAATCAAGTGGCCTGCTTTGTCCTGATAATATCAAGCTTATAGATGGTGTCTGGAGCTCCATTTGTGGTCTCTACCATCACACTCCTGACTGGTGTCTTCTGGATGGTGGGGCATGAGAAGGTGAGATACTCATCACAAGACCTATGTTTGACCTGCTCTTGCAGCCACTGAACTTGTTAGTCCAATTTAGTTTCAAGTCAATGGTAACCCCCAGGATATTGATAGTGGGATGTTCAAAATCATAATGCCATAGAATGTCAAGGTGCGATGGTTAGAATCTCCCTTGTTGGAGATAGCCATTATCTAGCACAAGCAGAGTGAATACTACTTTCCATTTGTCAGTCCAAACATAGATATTGTTTAGATCTTGCTGCATTTGGATACTGACTGTATCTGTGGAATTGCAAATGATACTGAACATTGTATAATAATCAGCTAACCTCTCTACTTCTGACCATTTTAAAATTGGATTTAATTTATTATTGTTCATGTACTAGGTACTGTGGAAAAAATGTTTTGCATGCAGTATAGGCATATAGTATCATACAAAGATCATAGGGTGATTGAACAGAGTCTATTTGAAGGGTGGAAAGTTGTTGATGAAGCAGCTGAAGATGGTTGAACTAGGAGTCCTGGCTTCAATTCCTATCTGCTCCGGAGGAGTGGTACAGCATTTCTGAACAGGTTGATTATAAAATATCTACCCTAAGGAACTGCAGAAGATTCCTGGAGCAGAGATGACCAACATCCAACAACCATTTACCTTTAATGTTAAGTATGACTCCAACCTGTGGAGAGCATCAGAAAGTAGATTATTGCTAAGCAAGTGCTTGATGTCACTTTGATTATCTCTTCCATCATTCGTGGGCGGCACGGTGGCACAGTGGTTAGCACTGCTGCCTCACAGCGCCAGAGACCCGGGTTCAATTCCTGCCTCAGGCGACTGACTGTGTGGAGTTTGCACGTTCTCCCCGTGTCTGCGTGGGTTTCCTCCAGTTGCTCAGGTTTCCTCCCACAGTCCAAAGATGTGCAGGTCAGGTGAATTGGCCATGCTAAATTGCCCGTAGTGTTAGGTAAGGGGTAAATGTAGGGGTATGGGTGGGTTGCGCTTCGGCGGGTCGGTGTGGACTTGTTGGGCCGAAGGGCCTGTTTCCACACTGTAAGTAATCTAATCTAATCATTTTACTGATAAGCAAGACACAACTAATGAGGTGGTAATTGGTTGGCTTAGATGTTTCCTGATTTGTATGTACAGGCATACTTGGGGGTAATTTTCCACATAGGTTTGTAAATCTACCCTATAACAATGATGTTGAGTGAAAGCAACTAGCAACAAAATAACAAAATTGCTAAACAAGTGGAATAGAAACCAATGTAGACTTCCCCAAACAGATATACAATCACCAGATCAGGAGTTATTTTCAAACCTCCAAAGCATTAATTTTGAACTGTTAATCTTGTAAACTTTTTTTTTGCACATTTATATAATTATTGAATTGATACCATGCACTTATGTATAACTAGTATGTATAACTTATGTATAACTACTTATGTATAACTACTTATGTATAACTAGTTAAACTTCATCTGCCAAGTTTTGCCCTATTCACCCAAGCTATCCATGCCACTTGTAAGTTTCTTATTGCTTTAATGGAACTTACTTTCCTATTGATTTTAGTATCATCTGCAAATTTGACTATAATATATTCCATCCCTGCATCAAAGTCAGCTTAGTACCTCACCTTTCAGGGCAATAAATGTTGACTTGTCCAGCGATGCTCACATCCCGTTAATGAATAAAGCAGAAGAAATGAAAGGTATTGTTTCAGAGATCATAAGGAATGCCTGTGGTAGGTCATACTACTTTAAGATCGTGTTCTCCCACTAAGATTAGATGATGCATCATAGCTGGTGGTACTTTAATACTGAGGAGAATCTTAAGTGTTTAGGCCCTTATATAACAAAAAAAGGGTATTATTACTACAGTATTAAATTGTAGGGCAGTTAAAAGATAGAGAGGCTGAATTGTTTACTCTGTCATATTGTGGGTGTCTTGTAAGATTCAGCACAATCCTTTTTATGAATGTACTATTTGGCTTTTCAACTTGAGAAACACATCATTAGTGAAGCTTCGGCAAACACAAAGGCATGCGTAGCCCCATAAATCTTAAGACTACTAGAATGTTTGTAATACATAAATTCCTGAAACATCAATTCTCCTGCTCTTCGGATGCTGCCTGACCTGCTGCGCTTTTCTAGGGCCACACTTTTCAAATCAATTCCTAACAGCAAACTTACCAATGAGATAACTATATGTATATTAAAAAGTTGTAGATGAAAATTAAGAACAGATCGGCTATGGGTTATTTGCTCCATTGAGTGAACATGGTCCAAGAATGGAATTGATTTAATCCAAGAACAGGATAGATGGAGCTGTGGCTCGAGCTTGCTGAAAAACCTCAGGCAAGTCTTTTCAGAATCACCTGCAAATGGTGAGAAGAGATCTGCCCCACTGATCGACAGGAAAGAACAGCAGCTGCAGCCTTCAACAGCATAGTCTTTGCACAGCCCGGGGGCAGAATTCCACAAGTGGAGGCCACCCCCATTCTCAGAATGCACAGTTATTTTTAAATTTCTAGTGTTAACTAATTCTCAGTTTGGTAAGAGAAATTTGAACAGATGACAGTATGACAGTACAATATGAATGAATTTTGTTTCCTTCCTAGTATATACATCCCCATTAAAAATGTTAGCACATATGTTATAGAAGAATACTGTCATTCGAAAAGCAGTTTCTATTTGAACCCAATGAGTTTGAGTGTCCTGGCTGAATTCAGGATTCCCTTAAAGTCCTACTTGCCATTCCCTTGCTGATGAAAATAACATCCATCAGCAATCGGGGTGGGATTTCTAGATCTAAATTCTCAGTACAGGTAGACAACGCTTTATCCGAAATCCAAAAGTCCGATGGTTTTTTTGTCATTAACAAGGTTGTTTGGCATGCAAACAGTTAACCGAAGTCCACACCCACTCGATGCGTGTCACTCGGATGGGATGTGGCGGGGGGGAGGCTTGGCCCAGCACTGGCAGGCTGCAATTCTGTCTCAATGCCTGTTTCACTCAGTCAGTTGCTCCTCCAGTAAGATTTTTAAAAATTTCACCAAACTGTCACTTATTTTGAAATTTGAAAAATTCTGAATTCCGAAAACCAGCTGGTTCCCAGCATTTCAGATAAAGGATTGTGCACGTGTACCATTTTGATTATGCTGCGCATCTCCCTGATTTTGCAGACAAGTGTCAATGGAAAACATTTAAGGGGACAGTTTTTTTTGTTTCATGAAGTTAACAGGGAGAAAGCCAACTTCGATGAGATTAAAAAGGTTCAGTCCCAGAATCTTCTCTCGACATACAAGTAATATAAAGAGGAGCAAAAAGTCCAATTATGGGCCAAAAGGGAGATTTTTCTATGAAGGGAGGGTAGATGGCTAAGTTATTAGTCATAGAGATGTACAGCATGGAAATAGACCCTTCGGTCCAACTCATTCTTGCCGACCAGATATGCCAACCTGATCCAGTTTTCCAGCACTTGGCCCATGTCCCTCTAAACCCTTCCTGTTCATATACCCATTTAGATGCCTTTTAAATGTTATAATTTACCAGCCTCCACCACCTCCTCTGGCAGCTTATTCCATACACACACCACCCTCTGCGGGAAAACGTTGTCCCGTTTATATCTTTTCCCTCTCACCCTAAACCGATGCCCTCGAGTTCTGGACTCCCCCACCTCAGGGAAAAGACTTTGTCTATTTATCCTATCCATGCCCCTCATGATTTTCTAAACCTCCAAGGTCACCCCTTGGCCTTTGACGCTCCAGGGAAAACAGCCCCCACCTGTTCAGCCTCTCCCTATAGCTCAAATCCTCCAACCCTGGCAACATCCCTGTGAATCTTTTCTGAGCCCTTTCAAGTTTCATAACACCCTTCCAATAGGAAGGAGACCAGAATTGCATGCAAGACTTATTAATGGTTTGAATCCAGTCATGGCAGATGGTGGAATTTGAATTCAATACAAATCTGGAATTAAGAGTTTAATGATGACTATGAATCCATTGCCAATTAATCGGAGAAACCCACCTGGTTCACTAATGTCATTTAGTGATTGAAACAGCCATACTTACCTGTCTGGCCTACATGGAACTCCAGACCCATAGCAATATAATTGATTCTTAACTGCCCTCTGGGCAATTGGGGATTGGCAATAAATGCTGGCCAAGCCAGTGACGCCCTCGTCCCATGAATAAAATATTTTGCCTTTGCTTTATCAAGGTTATCTAAACTAATCCCATCTGCCTGCACATGGTCTATATCCTCTATTCTCTACCTGTTCATGTGTTTGTCTAAATGCCGCTTTAACTTTGTATTGTATCTGCTTCTACCACTTGCCCTGGCAGCACATTCCAAGCACCTACTCCCCTCTAAATAATTTTCCTTTAAACTTGCACTCTCCCATCTTAAACCTATGCCCCCCAGTATTTGACATTTCCATCTTGGGAAAGAAACCCAACAAGCTATCTCTGCCCCTCAATTTTATATACTGTACTTCTATCAGTTCACCTCAGCCTCGAATGCTCTAACAAAAATGATCCAAGTTTGCCCAAGCTCTTGTTAAAGCTAATACATTCCAATCCAGGCAACATTCAGGTAAATCTCTTCTGCACCCTCTCCAAAGCCTCCCATCCTTTCTATAGACTGCCAAACAGAATTGTACACAGTACTCCGTGTGGCCTGACCGAAGTCTAATACAGTTGAAAACTTAGGATCAGTCTCAATGAGTACTGCAACCTAAGACTTTCAGCGAAGGGCTCCCAGCCTGGGAGGTAGACTGTAAAGAGCTAGAGGAATTCTACTCAGAGCATCTGAAATTCAGAGAGAATGAAGATGATAAAGACCATTTAAGTTTAGTTTTTGCATTTAGGTTGGTGAAGGACGACAGTCCAGAAATCTGAGCCACATATCCTACAAGAGACCTCTTAAAAGCTGGGAGTCTTCTGTTTCCTGTATGCTCAGGGATCTATGTAGCCCAAGTGAGAATCTAAGTCTCAGAAATGGATGTCCTTTGCTGTGGCACATGACTTTGAAGATGATCCCACTTCTTACATAGGCAATATAATCAGTGTTGGTGGTGGGATAGTGAGCAAAAGAGCATACTGTCAGAATGACCATAAAATAACCTATGCTAAATTAAGACACAGCAGACCTCTCAACAGAATTTTACTTTTTAAAGCGTATTCAGAAATTTGGTTTCCAGATTCAGGTGTGTCTTATGCACAAAATCAAGTCATTAAGATTTGTTTATCAATTGGAATTGAAGGTCTACACAAGCTAAACATATCAAGGTTAATAGTC